>NC_057808.1:296808057-296834327 GCF_018294505.1 Triticum aestivum | reverse complement strand
CACTGATACATCGAGCACTCTAGTCATGTCTCCCTGCCACACACAAACTTGCCATGTGCCCTCTGACGTTCTGGTAGGTCAGTCGCCCTATATCTTTGACTTGCACACACACAATTTGGATGGCTCTCTTCATCGATCTTGCACCCCACCCACTTCATCCTCTTTTCGACTCTGTCGATATCTATGACTCCTCCATCTCTTCTCGTGGATAGCCCCCTCTATATATGATATAGATAGGCCTCTATTTCACACACATTGCATGTGTCAAATTTTTGTTTGAGATATATTCGACACATATTCCCACAAATACATTCACGAAATCACACCCCCCAGCAAAAAATACTCACGAACGCACACGCCATCTGTCTAGGTTTGTATCTCTTTCACACACACCCACGTAGGTTGGGGACGTGCACGAAGAGAAGAGGTGCACGCACGCCGCATGTACTCCCGTCTCTTTCCCAACCACACCCGCGCGGGTACACGGTGGAGCTCATTTCTGTACGAAAAGGCAGTCCACATGGTAATTTGACACGTGTACTGGTTGTCCAATTGATGGAGGATCGTCTACCACGGGTGAACAAACAAATTGTGACTTGACGCGTTATGTTAAAAAAGAGGCAAACCATGTGGGGCCTACCTTAGAGGGAAGGCTCTATACACTGGAGATGCTCTATACGTATTACTTTTGATGTGTCCCGTCAACTCGTAGAACAAGGAGAAGCTTGCTTAGTACACCGTCTCCCCCGCCCACGGGCGCGGTGGATCGCAGGATGAGGTGAAGCTTGCTTACTATGCCTTACGCCCGCTCCCTCGCCCACGCGCGCGGTGGCTCGCTGGACGAGGAGAAAATTTTACTACTTCCTCCGTTTACTCCTCTTCCCTACCTTGGTTACAGAGATTATCATATTGTTTGAAATATATGTCCTTTAGTAGATTTCAATAGGAACTACTAGTACATACTCCAAACACTGATGTATATAGACATATTTTAGAGTGTAGATTCCCTCATTTTTCTCCGTATGTACTCCCTCCGTCTGTTGAAGAGTGTACATCTAGCTTCAAAATTTGTCCACAAAAGAGTGTACTTCTATCTTCCCAATGCACTTTAAAGTGGGAAACGATACTTCTCTCTCATCACACGGTAATCAAGACAAATAGCAATCTACACATGGTCTTCTTATTTTGTACATGCAGTTAGCTCATTGGGGGTTGGGTAATTAAAGAGGAGAGAGATGATGGCTTGCACCTTTCCAATGCATTTTTTACTCAACTTCATAATTCGCCCTATATCTTTGACTTCCACACACACAATTTCGATGGCTCTCTTCATCGAGCTCACACCCACCCACTTGATCCTCTCTTCCACTCTATCGATATCTATGACCCCCTCTCTTCTCATGGATCGCCCCTCTATATATGATATAGATAGGCCTCTATTTCACACGCATTGCATGTGTCAAAATTTTGTTTGAGATATCATCGACACATATTCCCACAAATACTTTCACGAAATCACCCCCACCAAAAAACACTCATGAATGCACACGCCATCTGTCTAGGTTTGTATCTCTCTCACACACAGCCACGTAGGTGGGGGACGTGCACGAAGAGAAGAGGTGCACGCATGGCGCACGTACTTCCGTCTCTTTCCCAAGCACCCTCGCGCGGGTACATGGTGGAGGTCATTTCTGTATGAAAAGGCAGCCCACGTGGTAATTTGACACATGTACTGGTTGTCCACTTGATGGAGGATCGTGTACCACGGGTGCACAAACAAATTGCGACTTGACGCATTATGTTAAAAAAGAGGCAATCCATGTGGGGCCTACCTTAGAGGCAACGCTCTATACACTGGAGATGCTCTATACGTATTACTTTTGATGTGTCCCGTCAACTCGTAGAACGAGGAGAAGCTTGCTTAGTATGCTGTCTCCCCCGCCCACGGGCGTGGTGTCTCGCAGAGTCGCTGGACGAGGAGAAGCTTGCTTACTACGCCTACGCCCGCTCCCTCGCCCACGCGCGCGGTGGCTCGCAGGAAGAGGAGAAAATTTTACTACTTCCTCCATTACTCCTCGTCCCTACCTTGGTTAGAGAGATTATCATATTGTTTGAAATATATGTCTTTTAGTATATTTTCAATATGAACTACTAGTACATACTCCAAACACTGATGTATATAGACGTATTTTAGAGTGTAGATTCACTCATTTTGCTCCGTATGTAGTCCAGATTGAAACAGACGTAATAGTACACATTCTCCTTCGCCCCTTGACCCTCGCTCGACCCTCGCCCACGTGGTGGACGTGCAGCAATTCATTCGGTCTCAGATAGCCAGAATGATATATACTGCAGTACCATTATTGCTCAACTCCCCGAAGAGGCGAAGAGCCAAGCGCAAGGTTAATATTTTGGAGATGCCAAGCGCAAGGTTTATAGGAGAACGAGTAGTAGTAGTACTAGTAGTACGTATCAGTGGTACGTACTGTACGAGGAAGAAGGCAACAAGATGTATGTTTTGCGTGACAGTCTCTTCTTATAGGACGTGCTAGACCTAATGGACCTCATTGTTGCAATGGGACTACTCCCGATCATAGATGGCACGATTCAGAGTGGTGGGTAGCGGGCATAATTCAGAGCGGCTTAGTCTTAAACCCCATGAAGAAGTCCCATCAAAAGGAATAGCCATCCTCTACACGTGCTGCTGTGTAAAATGAGTAAATGCGACAAAAAGAGAAAGGGACAATGTAAAAAAAATCACCAGGCTTAGATCCAGCCCTATTGTATCAGTGAATGATATTTCTACGTCGTGATTGACATGGATATATTATTAACCATGCTACGGAGGTACAAGCGGATTTTTATTTATTCACGGAGGTAGCAGCGGATGGATATTCAACGAGGAGTGAAATGATTGCTGCTTCCTCGGTCAAACATAGAGAAAGGTGGGCCTCGTGATTTCACGGCTTATTAGTCATTATTACTGCCTATACTCTTTGCCCATATATAATAACTGCGTGTTAGTACAGTAGTGGGCTATACTTTTAATGACCATGCTCGAAGAGAAGAGGTGCACGCACACACGCACGTAGTGTACTAGTAGCACTCTTTGCGTCATCCCGAACCACACACGTGACACGGTGGAGCTCATTTCTGTAAGATGATGCAGCCCACGTGATAATTTGACGCGTCTAGTAGTAGTTACTCACTTATAAATAATGGAGGGTCGGGAACCACGCATGAACGGTGCCGCGTCATTTATAAATAAAGTGTTTTTCTTCAGTGGCACGTACGCAATATAAATATGTTCATACGGAGAGAAACGGAAACCGCTCCACTATATACATAGCCAGGACGAGCCTACACGGTTGCTTGTTGGGGTTGCTCTCTTCACACTCTCTCGCACAAAACGATTGTGGCCACATCTCTAACATCCGGGCAGATCACGTCCGCCGGGGGAAGGGGTGGATGCTTAGTGTAGATGCGGTTGCCGTCGCCGACGGTGAAAACCCACTGTCGGCACGTCCCGATCAGGGGTCCCCGCCCTTCTCTCTCACAAAGCCGGTGAGGTTGCCTTCATCCCTTGCTAACTGCCGCGACGTGGGCAGTTGCTGCCTCCCGCCGCCTTCCTCTAAGTTGAGCTACGTCCCGACATCCCTCAGGTACAGCTTCCTTACAGCCGGCTTGCACCACTGCCCAGCTGCCCACATCACTCCATGTGGATATTTCTCTACTTCTTTGCCCCGCACATACCTCTGCTGGCTTCTACGTACTGTCTTTGTGATGAGTTTATGTCTCATCAACTAGTCCAGGTAATCTTATTCTAATCACGCTTCTTCAATTTCTTTGCCACAGGGATGCTCATCTAATTTTTTTGGTGAAACTGCACAAAATGATCCGATGGTCAAAGGGTTGCAAACTTCATTTCTTGGGAAGCTCCAATGTTGCCAGCAAATTAAAGCCTGGTTCGGTTTACGGTTCAAGGGCTAGGGACTGCATGGATCTTTTTTTCTTTAGCTGTCTCTGTTCAAAAATAAGTGTCAACTTTAGTAGTAGTATAACTTTGTGCTAAAGTTTGCATAAAGTTGAGACACTTATTTTGGAACGGAGGGAGTACATATTGGCTATGATCTGTCAATCTTTGAGATGCAATAGCATGCATGTTAGTTTCCTTTGTATTTGATGAAATGTTGCAACGAGGCAACCTTGGACGCAAGATACACTACAAAAAAATACACTTCCGTGATGATACGTGTTTGTCACAGCAGGTCACGTTTTCTGTCATACATGTACATCCATGACGATTTTATGACAGAATCAAGATAGGCATACCTATGCTATCGTAGAAGTGTTCCATGACATTACCAAAATTATCATCACGGAAGTGTCCACTTCCATGACGATAAATGGCACGTCATGGAAGTGCTTTCGTCAAGGGTGACGTACACGTGGCATCCACCGTAAAGGGTCACTGTTAAGCTATCGGGTCCAGTTTTGAATTCGATAACCCGTTAACAGCCCGGACCAATGAGGATTTTCCATGTGTAAAATTCTCATTGGCCGGAGGAAACACGTGTTGGCTCACCGTTGGGACAGATGTCATCCATTCATTGGACAGGAGGCGCCTATGATACGTCGACACATGGCACGGCCCAACAAAGGCCCATTCCGGTGAAAAGGCCGGCCCTTTTGACTTGGTCAAAAGGTAACGGGCCGGCCCATGGAAAGCCTGTTAACGGCCTATTCGTATATAGCCCATTTACGACCCGCTAACTCATGGCCCATTACGGCCTATCGGAATTAAGCCCAGTAGCTTCATCTGGGCCGTCCAATATGATTCCAGACCGTTGTAACTTCCGGCCCATGTACGGCCCATGATGTCTTTCAGCCCATACGAGGCGATTTGTAACTCTTGGCCCATTAACGACCCATGGTAAATCTGGCCTGCAATGAACAGTGTACCGCTTTATACCCATTAACGGCCCATTATTCCATTGGGCCGTTTCCAACTCGTGTTATCTTTCGGCCTTCTCAGGGAACATTTATTCTTGGGCTCATTTCCAGCATTCGGTTACTTACGACCCATTACTGGCCTTTTCTGCTTGTGGGCCAACTTCAGCCTGTGGTTACAATTGGCCCATTTGCGGCCCGTTAATCTGTTGGGCCGTTTTCATAGCGTCATCAAATACGGCCGATTAACGACGGCCCATTATGGCCGGCCCATGAACGGACGATTCCAAATCTAGCCCGTTTACGGCCCATAATGCGGTCTGTTATTGGCCCATGTTTGGCCGATCGATCATACGGCCCGTAGAAGGCCCATTGATGCTACGGCCCATAGAAGGCCCATTGTTTTAATGCCCTTAGAAGGCCCATTGTTTACTCCTCTTCCCTACCTTGGTTAGAGAGATTATCATATTGTTTGAAATATATGTCCAGTAGATTTCAATATGAACTACTAGTACATACTCCAAACACTGATGTATATAGACGTATTTTAGAGTGTAGATTCACTCATTTTGCTCCGTATGTACTCCCTCCGTCTATTGAAGAGTGTGCATCTAGCTTCGAAATTTGTCCACAAAAGAGTGTACTTCTATCTTCCCAATGCACTTTAAATTGGGAAAAAATACTTCTCTCTCATCACACGGTAATCAAGACCAATAGCAATCTACACATGGTCTTCTTAATTTCTACATGCACTTAGCTCATTGGGGGTTGGGTAATTAAAGAGGAGAGGGATGACGGCTTGCACCTTTCCAATGCATTTTTTACTCAACTTCATAATTCGCCCTATATCTTTGACTTCTACACACACAATTTCGATGGCTCTCTTCATCGATCTTGCACCCACCTACTTGATCCTCTCTTCCACTCTATCGATATCTATGACCCCTCCCTCTCTTCTCGTCGATCGCCCCCTCTATATATGATATAGATAGGCCTCTATTTCACACACATTGCATGTGTTAATATTTTGTTTGAGATATCATCGACACATATTCCCACAAATACTTTCATGAAATCACCCCCCCACAACAAAAAACACTCAGAATGCACACGCCATCTGTCTAGGTTCGTATCTCTCTCACACACCGCCACGTAGGTGGGGGACGTGCACGAAGAGAAGAGGTGCACGCACGGCGCACGTACTCCCGTCTCTTTCCCAAGCTCACCCGCGCGGGTCCACGGTGGAGCTCATTTCTGTATGAAAAGGCAGCCCACGTGGTAATTTGAGACCTGTACTAGTTGTCCACTTGATGGAGGATCGTGTACCACGGGTGCACAAACAAATTGCGACTTGACGCGTTATGTTAAGAAAGAGGCAAACCATGTGGGGCCTACCTTAGAGGCAACGCTCTATACACTGGAGATGCTCTGTACGTATTACTTTTGATGTGTCCCGTCAACTCGCAGAACAAGGAGAAGCTTGCTTAGTACGCCGTCTCCCCCGCCCACGGGCGCGGTGGCTCGCAGAGTCGCAGGACGAGGAGAAGATTGCTTACTACGCCTACGCCCGCTCCCTTGCCCACGCGCACGGTGGCTCGCAGGACAAGGAGAAAATTTGACTACTCCCTCCGTTACTCCTCATCCCTCCCTTGGTTAGAGAGATTATCATATTGTTTGAAATTATGTCTACCAGTATATTTTCAATATGAACTACTAGTACATACACCAAACACTGATGTATATAGACGTATTTTAGAGTGTAGATTCACTCATTTTGCTCCATATGTAGTCCATATTGAAAAAGACGTAATAGTATGCACTTTCCCTCGCCCCTCGACCCTCGCTCGACCCTCGCCCACGTGGTGGACATGCAGCAATTCATTCGGTCTCAGATAGCCAGAACGATATATACTGCAGTACCATTATTACTCGACTTCCCTAATAGGCGAAGAGCCAAGCGTAAGGTTAATATTTTGGTGATGCCAAGCGCAAGGTTTATAGGAGAACGAGTAGTAGTAGTACTAGTAGTACGTATCAGCGGTATGTACTGTACGAGGAAGAAGGCAACAAGATGTATGTTTTGCGTGACAGTCTCTTCTTACAGGACGTGCTAGACGTAGTGGACCTCATTACTGCAATGGGACTACTCCCTATCAGAGATGGCACGATTCAGAGTGGTGCGCAGCAGGCATAATTCGGAGCTGCTTAGTCTTAAACCCCATGAAGAAGTCGCATCGAAATGAATAGCCACCCTCTACACGTGCTCCTATGTAAAATGAGTAAATGGGACAAAAAGAGAAAGAGACAAAGTAAAAAAAATCACCAGCCTTAGATCCAGCCCTATTGTATCAGTGAATGATATTTCTACGTCATGATTGACATGGCTATATTATTAACCATGCTACAGAGGTACAAGCGGATTTCTATTTATTCGCGGAGGTAGCACCGGATGGATATTCAACGAGGAGTGAAATGATGGCTGCTTCCTCGGTCAAAAATAGAGAAAGGTGGGCCTCGTGATTTCACGTCTTATTAGTCATTATTACTTCCTATACTCTTTGCCCATATATAATAACCGCGTGGTAGTACAGTAGTGGGCTATACTTTTAATAACCATGCTCGAAGAGAAGAGGTGCATGCACCCACGCACATAGTGTACTAGTAGCACTCTTTGCATCTTCCCCAACCACACATGTGACACGGTGGAGCTCATTTATGTAAGATGATGCAGCCCAGGTGATAATTTTACGCGTCTAGTAGTAGTTACTCACTTATAAATAATGGAGGGTCGGGAACCACGCATGAACAGCGTTGCGTCATTTATAAATAAAGTTTTTTTCTTCAGTGGCACGTATGCAATATAAATAGGTTCATATGGAGAGAAAAGGAAACAGCTCCACTATATAAATAGCCGGGACGAGCCTACACGGTTGCTTGCTGGGGTTGCTCTCTTCACACTCTCTCGCAAAAAATGACTGTGCCCACATCTCTAACATACGGGCAGATCACGTCCGCCGGGGGAAGGGGTGGATGCTTAGTGTAGATGCGGTCACTGTCGCCGATGGCGAAAACCCACTGTCGGCACGTCCCGATCAGGGGTCCCCGCCGTTCTCTCTCACAAAGCCGGTGAGGTTGCCTTCGTCCCTTGCTCACTGCCATGACGTGGGCAGTTGCCGCCTCCCGCCGCCCTCCTCTAGGTTGAGCTACGTCTCGATATCTCTCAGGTACAACTTCCTTACAGCCAACTTGCACCACTGCCCCAGCTGCCCACATCACTCCATGTGGATATTTCTCTACTTCTTTGCCCCACACATACCTCTACTGGCTTCTACGTAATGTATTTTTGATGAGTTTATGTCTCATCAACTATTCCGAGTAATCTTATTCTAATCACGCTTCTTCAATTTATTTGCCACAGGGATGCTCATCTCGATTTTCTTGAAACTTTAAAAATGATCCGATGGTCAAAGGGTTGTAAACTTCATTTCTTGGGAAGCTCCAACGTTGCCAGCAAATTAAAGCCTAGTTAGGTTTACGGTTCAAGGGCTAGGGACTGCATGGATCGTTTTTTTCTTTAGATGTCTCTGTTCCAAAATAAGTGTCAACTTTAGTAGTAGAACCACTTTGTACTAAAGTTTGCATAAAGTTGAGACAGTTATATTGGAACAGAGGGAGTACATATTGGCTATGATCTGTCAATCATTGAGATGCAATAGCATGCATGTTAGTCTCCTTTGTAGTTGATGAAATGTTGCAACGGGGCAACCTTGGACGCAAGATACATGAAACAGAAGCTGGAAGCTTCATAGCATTGTACAAATTTATCTCGCTGAGAAATTACAGTACATACAATAATAGTACTATGTAAAGAGTTAGGTGTCGCACGATGTCCAGAAAATATGGTGATAGTGTGAGGTGGGCCATGTAATCACTGAGCCTGGGTGTTTGCTCTGCTTTCACACTCCTCTGCTATAAGAATGGAGAAAATTGTAATCTAGTACCTCCTTTCGCCAAAGCGTGGGACATCCAGCAGTCGTACCACCTCTGTAATAATGACCAATGAGCTGTCAAGTCACATAGACCCAGCAGTAAGTTGGACGGACGAAGAAACCATCACTCTTGAATCCGCTTCTCCCTTGAACGCAGGCACCAGTGAGAGGTCATGTCCGCTCTGCCCGGGCATGAATGCGGCACCGATTCTTTGGAGCGGCGCTGACCGTTTCGGGCAGGAAGCTTGCGCGGGCGATGGAGGGGCTTTGGGTGGGCCACACTGGTCAGGAGCGGGCGTGGCAGCTGTCCCGACCGGACGCCTAGAAACGCGAGGATGCACCGACACTCGCGGCTAAATCGTACACTACACACCATCTCTCTATAGGAGTAGGTCGATGTGTCGCTCTCTCTAACACACACAAGCTGTTAAACACACACACACACACGCACACAGGTTCATAGAATAGGAATATTGTGCGAGTGCGAAGCCACAGGAAGTGAGATTCAAATGGAGTACGTACAAGAAGAGAAGAGGTGACGAATATTCCATCAAACTTGGACCGAGGAGTAGTACTCCCTCCGTCTAGGTGTTAAGCCATCTTACGAAAATCAGATATTCCCAAAATGTTTAGGCGTCGTCCATTAACTTCGCATCTCAATCCCCTCATGGCCTCGTTGCTAGCGAGCGTTGTTACTTACTCCGCCTTATTATCTCCCCCAGAAACCCAATGCATGACCCAATGCATGGAGCGCAACTACGCGTCGATCGGTCAAGAAATCAATGTCGGCTTGCATACGAGTTAATACGTGGACCTGCATGGTAGCTAAAACGGCATCTCTTAGTTTTTGTTATTAATTGTTGTGTTTAGAGACAGAAATCAGGGCTTTGATTGGAGGAAGGACCGGTCAAGTTTCTCCTTCTCATCCAATCAGCTTGCACCTTGGTCCCGCTGCACCTTCTAACGTGACTTACACCTAGACGGAGGGAGTAGCACGAGATACGGTGGCACACTGACTTAGGTCGAATGGAAGTGCCCAAAATTATTGGAAGAGAGCAAAGTGTACAAACTAAATAATTAAAATAGTAAAATGCATTGTTGGTCATTGAACTTATCGTATAAGTTCACTTTGGTCACTGTACTCAAGAATACAGTCGATGCAGTCACTATATACGTGATGAGGTGACTATACGATCACTGCGAGATCATATAGCTCTATATTAATCCATTTTGACCAGTCAAAGAATCCTCCTGGCGCCTTGTCAGGTCAGTTTTCTCTCTCTGTCATGCGGGTCCTACCTGTCATTGGGAGGAAGAAAGAAGTTGAACGAAAATAAACATAAGCACGGGGCGTGGTTCGAACCCTAGACCTCACGCTTTATACGGGCAAACAGGCTAACCAGCTACACCAACCTCCAGTTGTGATTAACTAGTGGAAAATATAGTTTTCTACCTTTAGTAGCAGCACACACATGCAGCGCGCAGCTTGGAGTGCATGCACACCCACCAGCACGGACTCAAGTCGCACACTGGCCTCTATTGCCGCAGTTTTCTACCTTTAGTAGCGGCACACGCATGCAGCGCGCAGCTTGGAGAGCATGCACACCCACTAGCACGGACTCAAGTCGCACACTGGCCTCAATTGCCGCAAGTTCGTGCCGTACCTCACCTGTTGTCCGCTGCTCTCGTTGCTGACCCTGCTTGAGGTCATCAACCCATTTCTCTACCACTACGCCAAGTCCGAGCTCTCGCTGCTTGTGGCATAATGCTACAAACTCCATCCACGTGAGATGACATGGCCATCAATGATGATTATGATGACACCCACACTAGGTCGCTCTGCTCGCCTTGTGCGCATGATTGCCGTGCGGCTGCCGAAGTTTGACCCCGCGGCCTCAACTTCGTCGCCGATCGCCAGTGTGTGCGTGCTGTGTGCTAACTAGTGTGTGTCTGCCCGCTGCGTGCTAGTGTGCGAGTGCATGCATGCGTATTGTGTGCTTGTTATAATAAGGATTCAATTTAAAATAGTACGTGAGCGAACAGAGGGATCAATTGGACAGTGTTCACGAGCAATAGCGAGATGTGTGAGGTAAGATACACCGCTGGCGCTTTTAATATTTCTTATTAATTTGTTTGTTCCACCCTCTGACTGGTGGGACCCAACGTACTACATGGAGAGAGGTAAGGTGACTAAGGCTGCATTATTTCTGTACCAACACTGCTTTAAATCCTAAAAGACCTTACCACCAAAGCCGCATGACATGATTATGATTTAAATCCCGATGACTCCCACGCAAAAAAAAAGTCATGCTTGTCACACGAATGCAGGAATGTATAAAAGGTTATTTTCCTCTCGTTAAACATAACATGAGGGTGGTGTAGCTGGTTAGCATGTTCGCTCATCAAACTTGAGGTCTCAGGTTCGATAACCGCAGTTGAGCATAATTTTGTTTTTGTTCGACTTCTTTCTTCCACCCAATGACAGGTAGGCCCCGCATGACAGAGAGAGAAAGTGGTCTGGGGCGGTGCCAAGAGGATTCTTTGATTGGTCAAAATGGATGGATACAAAGCTATACGATCTCGCAGTGACCGTATAATCACCTCATCATGTATACGCTGCAGCCTCAGCGCTTGTTTTCTAGGGTTTGTACTCTTCACACTCTCTCTCCACAATATATATACAGGCTGGAGCCTCAGCGCTTGTAGTTGATCTCTTCACACTTTCTCACCCTCTCCAGATCTAAACAAGACTTCGTTGGCCTCTCTCTCTCTCTCTCTCTGTCTCCCCCCCTCACTGCTGGTCAAAGAGCTGGCAGGATCCGTCCGCGGGGAAGGGAAGGAGGCTTAACGCTGTTGCCGTCGGCGTGGGAGGGAATCCACTACCGGCGCAGCTGTTCTCTTTCACCCAGCGGCGGCGTGGGAGGGCCTCCGACCCCTTCTTCCTCACCGCCGTACATAGTGTGGGCAGAACGGCCTCCGGTCGCCCACCGAACCACACCCCAAGAACCTTAAGGTATAATTTACTTATTCCACATGCATTGCTCTAGCTGCATGTGGGCCTTTTCCACTTCAGCACTCAAATCTAGTGTCGGATCCAGGGTTCCGGCAAACCCTTGAGGTTCGAACTCTGGGGTGCGCACGAAGGATTCTCTCCCCCTAGCCTGCTCGCACAATGATCTCAAGGCCTAGATCGTCAAACCCAAGGAACAAGAGACACGAGGGTTTATACTGGTTCAGGCCACCGTTGTGGTGTAATACACTACTCCAGTGTGGTGTGGTGGATTGCCTTGTAGGCTGAGGATGAACAAGTACAAGGGATGAACAACCTCCTGAGGAGAGGTGTTCTTGAGCTTGGTGAGCTGGTGTGTGTGAGGGTGATCCAGATGATCCGTCCCTTTCTATGGTGGTGGCTAGTCCTATTTATAGAGGCCCTGGTCCTCTTCCCAAATGTTAGGCGGGAAGGGATCCCACAACGGCCAATTTTGAAGGGAGACAACTAGTACAATCTATCCTGACAAAAGGTGGTCTTCGCCTGCCAAAGGCTCTGGTGGTGATGCAGCTGTGGGCTCCGTGATGACCTCTGTCCTGCTGTCCTACTGGTCCTGGACTTGTTGCACCGATATGGAAACCTTTGCCTGATGCCTCGGGACTCTTCGCCTGTGCTTGCCTCTTTAGCACCAAAGAGGAAACTGGTACTCTGCGCCCGATGGCACCCGCCTGGGCTTGGTCATCACGGCTCACGTCATGTGAACCTCGCGAGGTGCCCCTTGCATAGATATCTCCGCTCCTCGGGAGCCAGCATAGCGAGGCCTCCCCTAGGGAGATCTTGGCATCGTCCGCCTTGCGAAGCTTGGCCCTTCGCGAGGGTCTTGAGTTGTCGTTGTCGAGGTCGGGCCGTACTAGGCCATTGGTGGATCCACGCCGTGGGCTGCAGGCAGGCAAGTCTGGGTACCCCCATTCCCAGGACGCCGACAGTAGCCCCCGGGCCCAAGGCGCGCTCGGACTTGGCTTCAACGCAAAGCCAAGGGGCAGGTGCGGAGCGTTGCGAGCCCCAACCGCCTGCGGCCTTGGTCGACGCGTGGCGATTGAGAGGTCGTGGGCACTTCCGCTTCCCCACAATGCCTCGGCAACTATCCGACTTGACGAGACCCTGGTACATGCAGAAGAAAACCATCATTAGATGCGATTGTGGAGGCCGGCGGTTGGCCTCCTCCTGGCTATAAATGAGGAGAGGGGCGGAGCCCCATCGCTCATCTCCTCCTCCATTCCGCCTGCTTCTTCTTCTTCCTCCTTGCTTCACTGCCTTGCTGCGACACTCATGGCGCTGACGAAGAGGTTCTCGTCCATAGAGAAGGGGAAGGCTCGCTAGGAGGGCCCCGGCTCGCCACAGCCTAAGAGGGGGCGCGGTCGCCCCCGCAAGCACGCCGCAACCCTCGCAGTGGTCCCTCGCGGGCGCAGACGAACTTCTTCGGGGTTCGGTGCCATCCCTGGCGGACGCGGCGGCATCTCTTCGCGCGGCGGGAGCCGCCCGAGATGTGGCAGTCCCGCCAATGAAGGGAGGCGCGCCATGGTCGCCCGCCCCCCCGGACGCGCTTCCACTCAATGGAGGTGCTGCCGGAGTTCCTCGTGTGGTCGGAGAACCCGGCCGGCACCTGGTTTCAGCTTTCGCGCTCATTTGCCGGAGAGCTGCCGACCACGGGTCCTGGCGGCCCCTGGCTGGAGGCCGACGGCTGCTGCAGCAAGGCCTTGTGGGTCGCGGTGGAGGTCTCTGTTGCGAGCAATGTAGCCCTGGCCCACGGCTGGCAGACGTTTGCCTGCGCGCGCGGTCTGAGCAGGTGGTGCATCCTCCACTTCAAGTACGACGGTGCCGCGACCCTCTTCATGAGGGTGTTCGGGGAAGACAGTCGCCGTGCTAGGTGCTGCCCTGAAGACACCGACGGCGGCGATGTGCTCGGTCTTGGCGATGGTCGTGACGAGGATGAGGGCGAACTCGCCCTCGGCGACGGCCGCAGCTCGTCCAGCAGCGGCAGCTCCTCCTCCGGCGAAAGCTCCAGCAGCGGCGGCTACGACCAGCCGCCACGTCATCGGACTCGCATCGAGGACGGTGGCGGGTCGTCCCGTTGCCACACCCCGGTGAAGCGCGAGGAGGGCTCCGGCTGAGTCGGGGGGGGCGCTGGGGCCCGATCTTTGTGAACAGCTGCGGGCGCAGGAGCCGCTTTTGCCTGTCCTTTCCTTTCTTTATTCCAAGAAACAAGCATGGGGCCCTACGAGGGTGTGTAATGAACCGTAATGCTTATGCTGCTCATGCTATGTTTATCGTTTCTGGGTTGTGTTGTGGCATCTATGCTTCGTGTAGGCGTAGAGGGATAACTTAGCTTGATACATCCGAGGTAGTTTCCACCTTGTGAGGGCGCGCACCTCCTGGCATCTAGTGAGGCTTCCCTACTGCCGACTCGGAAGTCGTTGACCTTGGGCGACATCGGGAAGCTGGGAAAATTCATTAGGAAATCCTTATACCTCCTTGCGCGCGGCCTCAAGCATGGGCTGATCATGGCCTAGCGAACCACGTCGCAGTACCCGTGGGCACGGACTTAGAAGGGTGCGCCGATCACGAACTCAATCGAGGGCGCCTCACGAAGACCAGGGGAGCACGCATGCACACACCTACCCCCAGCCCCCGCGCGAGGCATGCGAGGGAGAGCGTCGGGCAACTGGCGGCCTCCCCGGCGCAAAGCAAAGAACCGAGGGAAAAAGCAGAGAGAAGAAAGGATTCAACCAAGCAATCGAGAGACGCCAGAACTTCAAATTCCATTAAAAGGCGCGCATGCCAACTACAGAAAGCAAATGAACATCCGCGTCCAGCACCTAGTCTAGTCTTCTCACCAGTGCGGAGCTAAGTGCTGCCACTAGGACGTGGGAGGGAGCCCCCGAGGCCCGAGGGCGGCACTCCGGAGACACCGGGGCGTGTACGGCCCCACTCATTATCACGTGAGAGTGTCACGAGCAGAGACCTTCAGAGGCACTAGCCCTTGCTTCATGGGTAGAACTTCCGGAGGTGCTGGATGTTCCAGGCGTTCTGGATGGGGATCCCGTCCTGCGTCTCCAGGCGCGTAGCGCCAGGCCTGGAGACGCGGGCAATCCTAAACGGGCCCTCCCACATGGGTGAGAGCTTATGCAGCCCTTCCCTGGAGAGCACCCGCCTCAGGACGAGATCGCCCACCTCGAGCGTCCTGGAGCGGACGCTGCGGCAGTGATACCATCGCAACGCCTGCTGGTATCTTGCCGCCCGGAGCGAGGCTTGACGGCGGTGTTCCTCCCCCAGCATGACGTCCGACCCCCGCATGGCGTCCTGATGTGCCTCGTCAAATGCCAGGACCCACGCGGACCTCGTGAGGGAGAACCACTTTGGCTCCGTAGACGAGGAAGAATGGGGTCTCGCCTGTTGGCTTGGTGGCGGTGGTGCGGATGGACCACAGCACGGACTGGAGCTCATCGTGCCAGCCCCTACTACTGGCCTTGAGCTTCTTCTTGAAGGTCCTGGTCTTGAGGCCTCTCAAGACCTCTGCGTTGGCGTGCTCGGCTTGGCCATTGCTCCTGGGGTGTGCCACTGAGGCATAGCATATCTGCGTTCCAAGGTTAGCACAATATGTCTTGAAGAGGTTGCTAGTGAACTGCGAGCCGTTGTCGGCGATGATGCGGTTAGGGAGGCCAAACCAGCTCACGAGGCCCTTGATGAACTTAACTGCAGACCCGGCTGGGATGGTGCGGACAGCTTCCACCTCTGCCCATTTGGTGAACTTGTCGATGGCGACGTAGAGGTAACTTTAGACCCCAGGCGCTCGAGGGAACGGACCAAGGATATCCAGCCCCCAGACCGCGAACGGCCACGAGAGTGGGATAGTCTGGTGGCCCTGGGCAGGCTGGTGGATTTGCTTGGCATGGAACTGGCAGGCCTCGCAGGATCTTACCAGCTCGATTGCGTCATTGAGTGCGGTGGGCCAGTAGAACCCGCTGCGGAATGCCTTGCCAACCAGGGTGTGCGACAACGAGTGATGCTCACAATCTCCGCCGTGTATGTCAGCTAGCAGCTCGCTCCCCGTGCTTCCTGGAGATGCACCACAAAGAAACTTCATTTGGTCGTTTTCTGTACAACTCACCATCCTGGATGCAGTATGCCGTAGCTTGCAGGGCCACGCGCTCAGCCTCCTCCTCCTTCTCCGGCAGCGTTCCTTGCACCAGGTATGCCCTGAACTCCTCGGTCCAGCACCCCTCCTGAGGTTCGAGCGCCAGGATCAGGCGTGCTCCTGAGGTCGGTCCACAGGCGGGGGCTCCCGAGGCTGGTGGCGGGGGAAGTTCCTCCTGAGGCGGTGCAGGCTCCGCGGCCGGGGGGGCGCTGAGGGCTTGAAGAGTCGCTCTTCGAAGACACCAGGCTCTTGGGGCTAACGCCTTGACGCCCTCTTGGCGATTTCATCGGCTTCCTTGTTTGTGCCGCGGGGCACATGCTGCAGTTCCAGGCCCAAGAATTGCTTCTCCATCTTGCACACCTCCATGAGGTATGCCTCCATGTGCTCGTCCCTTGGCTCGTACACCTTGTTGGAGAGGTTGACAAGGAGCTGAGAGTCGCCCTTGATAGTGAGACGCTTCACCCCCAAGGCTGCTGCAGCCTTGAGGCCGGTGATCAACCCCTCATATTCTGCGTTGTTGTTGGAGACCTTCTCGCCCCGCTGGAAGCAAAGCTGCACAGTGTAGTATAGCTTGTCTTGGGTGGGCGAGATGAGTACGGCACCAGCCCCCACGCCTTGGCGTGCGAAATTGCCATCGAAGTACATGACCCAGCCATCTGGCACTTTGCTTCACTACAAAAAAATACACTTCTGTGATGATACGTGTGTGTCACAGTAGGTCGCGTTTTTTGTCATGCATGTACATCCATGACAAATTTATGACAGAATCAAGATAGTCATACCTATGCTGTCGTAGAAGTGTTCCATGACATTACCAAAATTATCATCACGGAAGTGTCCACTTCCATGATGATGAATCGCGCGTCACAGAAGTGCTTTCGTCAAGGGTGACCTACACATGGCATCCACCGTAATGGAACGCCGTTAAGCTATCGGGTCGGGTTTTGGATCCGATAACCCGTTAACAGCCATGACCAATGGGGATTTTCCACATGTAAAATCATCATTGGCTGGAGGAAACACGTGTCGGCTCAGCGTTGGGACAGATGTCATCCACTCATTGGACAGAAGGCGCCTATGATACGTCGACACGTGGCACGGCCCATCAAGTTTAAATGGGCCGGCCCAACTAAAGGCCCACAAGATTTTGTGGACCATAATAGGCCAGCCCAGCTAAAGGCCCACGGGATTTTGCGGACCATAATGGGCCGGGCCAGCTAAAGGCCCACAAGATTTCGAGGGCCATAATGGGCCGGCCCAGGTAAAGGCCCACAAGATTTTTGTGTGCCATAATGGGCCGGCCCAGGTAAAGGCCCACAAAATTCTTGCGGATCATAATGGGCCGGCCCAGCTAAAGGCCCGGGAGATTTCGCTGACACTAATGGCCGGCCTAGCTGTAGGCCCACAAGATTTTGAGGACCCTAGTAGGCCGGCCCATTAACTGGCTGCCATGTTTTGGGCCAAATATCGGCCCATATTTGATCCGGTCCATTAATGGCCTGCCACGTTCCGGGCCTAATAATGGCCCATATGAGATCCGGCCCGTTAAAAGCCTCCCATGTTCTGGGCCAAATCACGGCCCAGATCAGGTCCGGCCCTTTAAGAGGCTTTGGCCTCAATTATGGCCCATATCAGACTGGGCCCGTTAACTAGAGGCTATGCTTTTGGGCCCACTTGCTAAAGGCCCATTTAGTAATTCGGCCTGATATTAGTTTCGGCCTGTTAAGGGCCCGTTTAACATTTCGGCCCTATATTAATTTCGGCCTGTTAAAAGCCCGTCATATAGTTGGGCCTTACTACGGCCCGGTTTGCATCCGGCCTGCTCGTAGCCGATATCTGATTGGGCCAAACAAGGACCGAGACAATTTTGGCCTGTTAAAAGCCCGTGATTTGATTCGCACAATCATGGGCCGGGGTCCATTTCGGGCTGCTGCCGGCCCGTGAGCTGTTCGGCACATTTCAGGCCCAACCCACTTCTCAGCCTCCTAAAAGCTCATTGAGTTTTCTTGCGAAAAGAGGGCCGGGGGTTACTCGGCCTATTAAAGGCCCGAATCTACTAGTGGGCCAGTTTGACGAGGCCCATGATGCGGATCATACATCATGATTGCATGACGGCCGGTTTACTGCGAAGATAGGATATATATACAGTAAAATAACTGCAGCATCGTGAATAAGAAAAAACCTAGACTATACAATAAAGAAATTACGGCATATTACATCCACTGGGCATCAAAGTTCACCACTATGATAATAAAGCACAAGCAGACAACAGATTACATACATTGGGCATCAAAGATCACCACCAGTGCAAATAAACACGCCGACAAAATAATATACAAAACCGATAACACTTCAATAGAGTTCAAGAAAGGTTAGCCCTGCTGGCGAGCTGCAGCGCAAGCACCTGAGCAAGATGATGAGACTGCGCTTGTTCAACACTTATATCTTCCTCACTCTGAAAGATAAACAAGCAGACAGATGACAGGTTTTGCACATAAAAGTATCAGTGCTGACAATTCATCACATTTCTTACTGACGAATAAAGTGACACAGTTTAAAATTGCATTAACACAATATGGTATTGTTCAGGTCAAGACATGGCAGGAAATGACATTGTGAAGGAGTTGGCAGCTTCACGACACCACTGGATTACAGATCAAGAACTCATAAGTATTAATGGTTAGTGTGCTGTCAATTTATCCCATTTCAGATTGGCAAATAAAGAGACGGTTTAAATAATAGTAGAATGATATGACATTGTTCATAGTTAAGACATTGCAGAATATGACATTGTGTTGTAGTGGGTAGGTTCACCACACCACTGGATTACGGATGAAGAACAGAAGCATACATGCAGTGCAAAAGAAGATCACTTGCTCTGTATAGTTTAATTTACATGGTATGAAGAAGGAACTTGGTTGTACAACTGAAAACTTAAATTGAGAAGGACAAACTTTTGTTTATGAACTACATAATAAACTTTAAACATGCAATTTGATGCAAACACCAAAAATAAACAGCTGTTGCAATCATGCCTAACCAAATATACACAACAAAGTTTGAAGGCTTGAGAAGGACAAACTTACATTACTGGTGAAGACAGGCTCTATAAAGCCCTTGTCCATGCTGATGGGGGGCAATTCAAGAGGTTTACCATAGAATCTTCTTCATAAGCATTGCCTTTATTCTACATTTTGTTAAGAGTAAATATAGATGTGATAATATACGAAAAAATGGAGAATATTTAAGATAAGATGAAGAGTGATGCTACATAACCAAGTAGCTATAAATGTATGTGCAGCGATACAGGCAAAAGGCACAGCCAAGAGCAATGCACAGCTAAACTTCTTCAGTACCAACCTTATGGTAAGAGTAAATATAGATCTGATGTGTAGAAAATGGAGGGCAAAGGAAAATAAGCTACAGAGTGATGGTACATGAACAACTACCTGTCAATATAAGTACACTGATAAAGGACAGCATGTACTTACAAGAACAATGCAGAGCTAAAAAAATCATTGGCATTGGATATATTCTACACTAATGTAACCATTCATACAGATCAGATAATTTGGAGCGAACAATTGATAAGCAAGCTATCATGCATACTGCTGTCACATAATGAACAAGGTATGTATGCAAGTACAGTGATACAGGACAATAGGTACTAACAAGAGCAAAGCAGCGGGCAGCATATTTGTGATATCCTGTCGTTCTTTTCAAACCGGAATTCTTCTTCGAGCAGATTTCCTGCAAAAAAGATCCGTAAGGCACATGTGGAAAAGTAGAAGTTCAAATTGTCATTTGATTTCATAGACAGTACCTCACCCTGGGAACAAGACCAGTGCATAACAAGGTTTTTCCATTCAATGTCTTCTAAATTTAGCACAGGAGACTTCACCGAAAATTCGTTTATAGACTTGCCATCAAAGTGTGATTTCCTCAGGTAACACCGATACTGCTGCAATGCTTCCTTGAAAAGCACAAGCAAGCTTTGCTCGTCATGACTATCCAGATTGACCCTCGCCTAGTTACAACAATGTAATGTAAATCATTGATGTGTTCGATCAGCAGAAAACAGGAAAATAATAACCATGAATAATAGCACTTACATGTAAGTTGGACAGGAAGATGTGAAAATGGTGTTTGTCTTCACTATAATCTTCCCATGATGGGAATATATGCACGTAGTCCCTAACAACATTGAAAGCGTTGTATTTTAAACTGGGAATAAATGGAATGGGGTTCCAATCTGCAGGAATTGGCCGTCTCTGCAGTTGGGATAGGTCTTCGGCCGGTGGACTTGCTGTACTTTTTGCTGGAGTGGGATTTTTCTGTGGTACCGCTGGTGCTATGGCAAATGAAATTGGTATACCTTTTGCTGGAGTGCAGGTCCTGTGTGGTGGGGCTAGTGGTGTGGCCAGTGAAGTATGGGTACAGTCTGATGGAGTCGGTCCTACGTTTAGTGTCACTGGTTGTACAGCCAATATAAGTGGGGCGCTGTCTGATTTCTCCAGCACCACCACATTTTTCAAGGACTTTGCTGGTGCTCCTTCAGGTTCGGCAATCACCCTCTTCCTTTTTGATGTCTGATGCACAAGAACAACATTTGAGTGAAAAAACATGGTATGATGACAGATGGAATATGTATTGATAATGGATGGGCATGGCATCTCGAGTTATACGATGAGTAAACTAAGCAGATGGCGGTGCAACAAACTAGAAGAAATGCAAGACAACATATGCAAGATACGCGCAATCATAAAACCTTGCCAAATTAGAACAGGCACCTTGATGGGTGAACAGGACAGACCATCTGCCTTTGACTCCTCGAGGTTAGAATAGTCATTAGGATGATATTTTGAACAAGAATCAACAGGTGGGGAGCGTATGAGTTTCATTGCTTCCAGAATGGCACTCAATGCCTTGGTGCTAATTTTGTAAGTCATTGCCGTGTTCCACAATATTCTTCTGATACGCGGATTCTGATATTCACTGTAATTGCGTATAGTATCTGAGAACCATGAAAACATAAATAGTTGTGAGATTATCTTTGTAATGCAGATGATATTCTAATATAGGGGCACCCCTATAAAGACTTGTGTGCTATCACTGGATTCTGATGAGAGAGGTCATGTGTGTTGTAATATGGTGCGTGCATTTATATAATCTGGCACAAGTACACAAAATAATAGGCTCCAGAAGTAAGGATAGCTAGCAGATGATAGGTTCATAATATACTATATAGAGAGTTTATTGCCAAACCATGATAACAAGAGCACACAACAACTAGGCAGATCATAGTGTACATAACAGGGGTACACCATAACCACGATATATAAATCGGGAAAGTGGAACTGGCTTGAAAATACGGTGTTGTATTGCCGCTAGTAATTGAAAGCCTATCGATCACATACAGGGCAGCTCTATCAGCTGTTGACTGCAGATGTCCCTGCGACCCTTCCTGACAAGGAACATACTGTACATACTAAATACAGAATAAACAAAGAGGAACATGTTAAAGAACAGAAGAGGAAGCATATTCTTGAGGTTCCGCTTCATTGCATACAATGTTGGTTGCCCACTCATGATGAATCACAGTGCCCAAAGAAATGCAATTCCATGCTGTCTCTCTATATGTGGCAATTTTGAACAAGAATCAATAGGTGGGGAGCGTATGAGTTTCATTGCATCCAGAATGGCACTCAATGCCTTGGTGCCAATTTTGTAAGTCATTGCAGTGTTTAGCTTCAAGAGTGGACTGCTGCTAGTGCAACGCAAAGCAGCTACACAGATCATAGTGTAGATATAACGGGGAAAACCGTAAGCATCAGAGTAAAATCAGCAAAGTGGAACTTGCTGGAATATATGTGCTAGTATTGCCGGTACGACTAGAAAGGCTTCGGATACCAGCTCTCTTCAAGTGAAGGTGCGGTACTGTTAATATCAGTGTTACTCTCAAAGGCGACATAGCTCCTCGCATTTCCTTGCTATTCTTATAGGATTCAAGTGGGCAGGTGACTACAAATCCTATTCCTATGTTTACAAGATCCTACGAATCAAAGAGCCTCAAAGTGTCCATCACAACCGACCATATAGACCTCTACACTGCAAAAGTCCCTCCTCATCTTCAGTACAAGGAACATATTGTACCACTATCATACTCCCTCCGTTCCAAAATATAAGTCTTGGTAGAGATTTCCACTATGGATCACATACAGATGTATCCAGATACTCCCTCCGTTCGGAATTACTTGTCTCGGAAATGGATGTATCTAGAACTAAAATACGTCTAGATACATCCATTTATGCGACAAGTAATTCCGAACGGAGGGAGTACATTTTAGAGTGTAGATTCACTCATTTTGCTCCATATGTAGTCCATGGTGGAATCTATACAAAGACTTGTATTTAGGAACGGAGAGAGTACATATTAAAGAAGAACGGAAGAGGAACATGGTAAAGAAGAGCAAGTAGATTTTGGATAATAAAATGTTGGTTGCGCAGTGCCCACACATGATGAACCAGAGCGCATTAAGAATGCAACTCCCAGCTGTCTCTCGACCATTTCAGGCGGTTGGATGAAGATCCTACATCTCTTAACCCATCTTCTTCCTCGTCTCTGATTCTTCCCATACAGAACACTGCACGGGCTGCCGGCCGGACCACCAGCCCCCGCTGCCTGTGTTCCTCCGCCACCCCCACCCCCACCCCCGCCCCAACCCCCACCCGCGTCGAGTTTTCTTTGTTCGGCGAGGCCCCACAACCACCCGAGCCCCTTCGTTCGCACCTGCGAACTCCGGCGAGCTCTGAAAAATTGACTGACCCAATTTTGAAATTTAGCCTACTGTGATTTAACTAGTGTGGAATATAAAAGGGGAAAACCATAAGCATTGGGAGTATAGTGTTGAGCATGCCATGGCGGATGTGAAGGTGCAAACCGAACAAAGGCAACTTCGCAACCAAGACAAGAAATTAGAGTAAAGCAGTGGCGATCTATTTTCTTGTTGCTATAAATAAGTTGAGCAGATACGAAAGAGTACTACCTCTGGTGCGGCGCCGTGTACGCATCTGCTGAGAATTTGACGGTGCTGCGGTAGCGATGGCTGTCGGCGGCATGGAAGCGGATCTAAGAGGGTAGACGGTGGCGGCGGTGCGCGGTGGACGAGACGGTCGTAGGAGCGGTGCCGGCAAGGTGGACGACGGCGGGGATGAAGCGAGAGGACGGGATGCAAGGATCCCGGTCCGAAGCCGTGGATGAGAGAGGTCGATTTCTTGTAATGGACGGTGGCGTCGGGGTATCAGCTCTGACATGGTGGAGGAGGACAGCGGTGGATGGGGTGGCGGATGGAGGAGGGTGGGGTGGAGAGGGTGTTTTGGCGCCCACGGAGTACGAATGGGGAAAAGGGAGGTAGAGAGGAAGGGGGAACCATGTATTCAGGGCGCGCTTGTCTCAAATGCAAGGAAATTTACAAACTTAGCCCCCGTTTCAAATTTCTACTACATCACAGTAACATTAGTCGGTTGGGGATAGGACGGTAATCTCGCATACACCGAATATTTGCCGACGAGAGTTTGTTTTTGGCGCCCACCGTCTATGAATATGAATCGGGGAGGGAGTCGATTTCGGCCGAGGACACACTGTGTTTTGGTGCCCACCGTGTATGAATCCGGGTGAGAGGTGGTTACGTCACGTTTGGGTGAAATTACAAACCTACTCCTATCGAAACCTATAGAAATCCAGTAGATAGGCTTTGTGTGGCAGGGATAGGCAGTAGTGATTTCCATCTCGCAGATTTTGGTTTCGGGCGGTTACTGCGACTTTCCCCGCTTCGTTCAAATTTTGCAGAGTGCACGTATACCGTGCCAACTCAATTCGAATCCCATTTGTATTCTATTTTTTTCGGGCGGGATCCATTTTCAATTGGAACTACATTCTATATACATCATTTTTTTATATATACTTTCAAAAGCACAACACCATTTATACATAAATATGGTTTACAAATGGCATGATCTCAGATTCATAAGGTTGTATCCATCAATTTGGATTTTCAAATATTTGAAACCACTTTATGTCGAAATCCAATGTATGCATTCCTCGCTAACTGTCTCCAATTAATGTGTGTTTCATGCGAGTTTTTTTACTTCTCAAACATGTATAAATTGTTTCACACACGCAACATATAGTGTAATCCTGTTTAGACATTAATTGCATATAAACCATGCATTGTTTGTAATTGAAGAATCTATGGATCACCAATATTGATAAACTATATAACAATACACGTGTGCCCAAATTCAAATGAATATGCATGTTTGATACACCAATTTGCGTTATGATATTATCGATGTCGTGATCTCCAGTTTAAATATTTGAATCCCCTTTAATCCAGATATTCGTCTCATATAGCTATCACTCATGCTTATATAGGACTATCTCTCTGGACCTATACGCGTTCATCGTCTCTCAGGTATCTCTCGTGCTACATGTATGTCGACAATGATCTTTTATCTTCGTAACACACTGACGGTACTCTCTCCCTCGACCTTCATCACTCTATCTCTCTCTAAGTATATCTCGCTCCCTGCTATGTGTCTCTAACTATGATTCTCCATGTGGAATCTCTTTCTCTCACACAAACACAAAACTTTGTCTCCCGGGGTCTCATTTCTCTCTACTATTCCCATGTGTGCCACTCGCACACCCCTCATACAGAGATGTCTTTCGCTCCTTAGATATGAGAACCTACGACTCTTCCTCTTCAATATCTCTTTCTCAAACACAAACACAAACTCTGTCTCCCAGGGTCTCATATTTCTCCATTGTTCTCTTGTATGTCGCTCACACACACCCTCTCTCCCTAGAGATATCTTGCATTCCCTCGTATGTATCTCTAGCTATCACTCTCGTTGTGAAATATCTTTCTCTCTCGCAGACACAAAACTCCGTCTCTCTGGATCTCATTTCTCTCTGATATCTGTTTGTATGTGACTCACATGCACCCTCTCTCTATCTCTCTCACACCCACACACATAACCCAGCCTTCTGATCCACTCGACTCCTATCTCTAACGCACACTAGCTACCATCTTTATCTTTCTATTTATCTGTTTCTCCATCAACCTTCTTTCTCGCCCTCACTCTTGATTCCTATCACGCACACTACATATGTTTCTCTCTATATGCAGTCAAGTGCCCTCTCACACACATATATAACTTCACCCTTTGAACCACCCGACGGTCATCTCCAACACCCAAACTAGCGGATGTCCCTCTAGCTAGCATCTCCATCTCTGTATCTATCTGTAGTTTCTCCGTCAACATTTCTTTCTCGCACGGAGTCTTGCTTCCTATCACCCACACTATATATGTCTCTCCATACATATGCATTTATAGGTTGGTCTCTTTTGCACAATCGTTGCGCCTCACTCCCTCTGCTCGCCATAGATGCATGCTCCAGCCCACGCCACTATCTCTTAAATACAAAAACACATGCTCAATTGTCGGGCCTTCTTCCCTGCATTCTCACATGCATGCATATTGTCATACTGATCCGTCTCTCCCATGTCGTTGATCTTATGACTTATGTCTTCTTTCTTTTATCTCGATCATGCACGCGCGCACACACACATCCCACGTATACATGTATACCTCTCACACATGCACGTTCAAGGTCACTATGTCTCCATACGTAGTTAATTACCCTCAATCCTAACGCCACATCGAATGGTTCTCCTCTTTTGTGCACATAACTTCCGCCTGGATGGGTAAAACACACACTCACACTCAACAATCTCCTTCTAGCTACCCTCCCGCCTCTCACTCTTCCCCTATATCCCCGAAACCAATAAGACCATCCCTTTGTTTAATTCCCGCGTACATGCACCATCGATATATAGTAGTCTTCCTCGGTGTCTCTCGAACAAACACGTTCTCTCGATGTCGACTCCTCTCACGCGCACACACCTTCTCTTCCCTCTCTACGGGCATTTTCTCTCTCGCATCCCGTCGTTGGTGGCCTCTGCCATACACATCACCTCTCTATGATGAAGCCATGCACACTTAAATTACATCCGCCATAGAGGACCCTGCGACACACGCACACACACGCACGCACGCACCCCCCCCACACACACACTAAGAC
>NC_057808.1:296734194-296807768 GCF_018294505.1 Triticum aestivum | reverse complement strand
CACACACAAACTAAGACTCCATCTCTCTCTCCTCTCTCTCTCTCTCACACACACACACACACCCCACACACACACTAAGACTCCATCTCACACACACATGCTCTAGGCGGAGCATTTGTTCCTACCACCCTTCATCCAACCTTACCCGTATGATAAACAATCACCTTTATTTACTTGCATAACATGGACAAATTCCACTTTACTTTAGTAGTCAGCAAACTTATCATTTGTACCCTTATAAAAAAACGAGTTGGCGGTGATGGTGTGCATGCCATCTTGTAATACAGACCGTATGATATATATCTGAGGATAGAAAGCAAACTATGATAATTTTACAAAAGATACCCGCACCTCTCTCCACATCATTATCTCCCGCAATCTCATTGCTCAGCAATTAAAAAAGGAATAAGTCTCTCGAACAATCTAGCATGCATGGTGGCCGCTGCCGCCTGCCGGCGCCGTCCATCCCCATGCCTCCGCCCATTCCGACCACCAGTCACCACCACGCTCCACTCCTCCTCGCCTTATCTCTCATCTTTCAATTTTTCGATGACATTCTCGAGATACCAGTTTTCCGATAAAATTCTCGAGATATCATTAGTTTTTACACATGGGATTACTCCTGCATGGGTCAATCACAACAGGTGTTCTGTAAAAAATGCATATTGATGTTCTGTGCAATGCACGAGAATCTTGCGTGTAATTATATAACGCAAATCACGAGTAGGAAGTGACATTTTTTTGACACAACCACGTTAACATGGCCACGTAAATCACTAGCTAAAGTAAATACCATTATACTTATATCCCGATGCAAAAGGTTGAGTACATGTCCGAAGAGTAGAGTCGCACACACGCACTCTGTCTCTCAGAATCTCTCTCTCACACACACACCAGTTACGTGACGCCCACTTGAGCAGACACGTATGTTACAATTTGTGCACCCGCAGGTACACGTGATGATGCGCATTTATTTAAGCCGGAAGGCGAACCAAAACAGTAGCTGCATTCATTCCCCTCCCGCCGCCTCTTCTCTGGTCGCCGTCGCCCGGTAGCCATGGGCCGGCCGAAGGTAACAACATACGCCGTACTCCCGCCGGAGCGGCGCTTTAATATGGAAATTTTAGTGGTCATGCATGCATCTTTTTGTGCTAGCACTCCTATATAAGGGTTGACCGGTCGCTTCCCGCGGACGTGCGCGGGCGGTGGAAGAGGAAGGAGAAGGGAAACGGGCTGTGGAGTAACGTTTTTTACCACAATTTCTTAGGAAACTGAGTGCAATAATTGAGTAGTTTTGCAAACTACCAGTACTACACCTGAAACGGTTCAAAACCTATACTCTCTTGCCAGCGCCCGCTTCCCGCGTGAAACGATCAGCGTCGACCTGGAGCTTCAGTGCCGCATTAATGCCCGGCCAGAGCGGAGGCGGCGACCTCTCACTGGCACCGGCTTTGAAGTGGCGCGACGGCCAAGAGAGCCGCTTCCCGGTGCACGCGACTGCTCCGCGTTGAGACTGGCCATAGGCCCTGTTTGGATCCATGGGTTAGAGTTAGTTTGAGCTAGTTGGGGCTCAAATAGCCCTAAAGTATCCAAGCATGAGGGTTTAAATTGGAGCAAGTTGCACCGAACCCACCAAAAAAACTATCCCACCCAAGAGGTGCTAACTGGAGATAGTTCTCATTGGGACCACTGAAAAATCACTTTTCTCTCTCCATGAAGTGCATTTATTGTCAATCTAACCCTGTCACCCAAACACCTCTTTGGCTACAGTTAGTTCAAGGTTAGTCATGAGTTAGTCTAACCTCTAGCTAAGTTAGAGCATCAAACAGGAGCAGTATAGGACATGCAAGTTGCTCAAAGCATACAGGCAAATTCGTACGTGAAAGGATTTTTTTATTTTTGAAAACGGAACGTGAAAGGAATTTTTTTAGAATGCTCTTGGCATGTCGCTAACATGTGATAGTTAACCGACCTCAATAGACGGCAGAAACGCCAGCCCGCCGCACTTTGATAGAGACGAGGAGGGAGAAGCGATACAGGCTGCTAGATTACTAGAGATAGGTGTCGCACGGAAGCCAAGCAATATGGTGATAGCATGGGTTAGCCATGTACTAGTATGATGTAACTACACTGGGCTGCCGTGTTTCGTACTCTTCCAGTCCACTGTGGAGATGATTGGTTAATTTTATATCGCTGAATAATATTAAATATTATGAGTGCAGACCCTCCACCACGAGGTTCCTTGCTCCTTCTCGGTCGTCCAGAATCTATGTTCTTCCACTCTATTTTTTTATGTGAGCTTTGTTCATCCTTTTGCCAACACGCGAGACATCTAGCATCAAGGTGCACGTGTTATGCAAGGGTCGTTCCATCTATATGAAGAACACGTGGGACTGGAACTACGGGACGGACATGTACCCAGGAGTGGACGTATGAACCTGAGTAATGTAGCGCAGTAAGTGAAGTAGAAAGGCACAAATGGTATGAACATGCGTGGCATATAGGGTGTGTTTGGTTGCGTTCTCGTCTCAGCATAGTTGTTCCCTCTTCATGCATGCTCAACTCAACACCCCTCTTCATGCATGCTCTCTTCATGCATGCTTCTAGTGTATTTGTGCTAAACTAGTGTGGACTCATGCACCCTCCATACACTCTACCAAACACCCAAAAGTAGGTCGAGAAGGGAACTCTTGGGCGGCATTTGTCTCTTACTACGTACTACCACTAAATGTTGTACGTGCAATGCACGGTGATGTTATGGAGTACGTGCCTAAGTACTCTACTACTACTATATTAGTTGGAGGCACATATTAACTTTTATATTTGTTTACGTGTATGCCTCGAGACCTTCCAACTAGACGTGTCTTTCTCTCCAGGTCGCACTTTGTATCGTTCATACCACTAAGTACGACTACGTGTGGTCTCCGACCCAGAAGTGGAAGAAGTGGAGACGCTCTACCACGCTGTTTTTTTACGCCGGGCTCTACCACGCTGTTCATGTCCCACTCCTTTCGCTGACGTGTGGGACATCCAGCACGTGCCGTGTTTGGCACCCTTGGTCGTAAGAGTTGAAACGCTAGCATTCATCAGAAATAAAAAATAATTATAAATCGGTAGTGATACTATTTTTTTTGCAAACCAATCAGCAGTGATACTATACCATGCGGTTTCCTTGCTCCTCGATTTCGGAAAGAATACTTCCGTTCGCCAACATGTGGGACGTCGACCATCCTGGTCCACTTGCCATGCACGCAGAACTCCAAGGGAGAGTCACCCAGGTCATCGCGCCGCAGTAACAATGACTAATGAGCCGTCAAATCACAGGCCCACTTCCCACTTTGAAGTTGCTGGGACGAAGGAACCATCATGACTTCATTGAATTCCGCTTCTTGAAGAAAACTACTATACTAGCAGTACTGCTAGCTACAGTAGTTACTTTAACAGAGGCCTCCTTTCGTTCATCGGATAGGAATATGAAAATCATAGGAAGTGAGATGACATGCATCTCAATTCCTATAGAGAAAGAGATGCCATTTGAAGCTTAGGATAGGAATTTTTCCATTTAGTCTAGGCTAATGTACTGGTAATTTGCTCTAAAAACTACAGTAGTAACTAGTAGTATTGGTACATGCTCGTACTCAGACACGGACACACACACTAACTACTAGTACTACTACTTCTCACATGCTGGCCAGACGCCGTCGTTCTCCTTCCCGGCTTTGTCGGCGACACCCCACCATGCTTGGATCTCCGCCGACCTCTCCGCAGCAGCGCGTGCGTCCTTTTCTTTCTTGCGGCGGCGGGCCTATCTTTTCTTGAGTGCTTTCTGACTTTTCCGCTCCCTCTGTGCGGCTTTGGCCGCCTCTTGCTCTACCGCACATTCGGCCTTGGCATCTTCAAATTCCTCCCACATAGTTGTGAGGTCGCGAGCAGCGATGAACTCGGCACGGCGGGATGCCATCACTTCCCTACCATTTCGTGTGCGGTCATGTGCGGCGAGGAACTCGGCGCGGCGGGATGCCATCGCTACCTTACTGCTTAGTGTGCGGCGCGGTGGCATGAACGGCGCTTGGTGAGAGCTCTGGGGTGGAGTGGCCGGACAACCGTATAGTGCATTGGTTTGTCAAGAGCTCAAGTACAGAAGACGAAGCAAATTTGGATTCCCCTTCAATCCTGGTCATTTATTACCGAGTAAAATGCATTGGCGGTCATCGAACTTGTCTTGATAGCTCACTTTGATCATTGTATACGAGATATGGTGATTATACGGTCACTGGATCAGCGTATAGCTCCGTATTTGTCTGGTTGACCAGTCAAACAGTCCGCATGCACCTCATCAGCTCGTGTTCTTTATCTATACGCGGGCCTACCTGTCGATGGAGAAAGAAATACTGTAAAAACCAAAATTATGCGTATGTGGGGAATCAAACCACGGACTCGTCGCTGCAACGCACCCTCGTCAGCCAAATGAAAATGAAATACTTCACGTCAGACACTCACGCTCACGCTGTCAAAGCATGCTAATGCATGCACGTCGCCCTCTAAATCCAAGTCCTGCTCATGGCGCATCGCAAACAACGAGCCCATCACCTGCGCGCCCCGGCGGTGCCTGACATTACTGTTTAGACGTTTGATGGAGGCCTACGTGAACGCCGAGCATGTATTCACCTGGCTCAACACCAACGGTCATACTCGGACCGCCTTGCTCATGTATATCGTCCATCACAACGAAAATCTATAAAACAGCCTAAGCTAGAGAGGGTACTATGGTAGTATGGTACGGAGTATGTACTATCGTGAGCGACCGATCTTAGTGCCACTGCACACTGAAACCCCTTCCATCGCTAGCGCGCGCTTCCCACCTGAAACGGTCACCGTCTCTCCAGAATGTCAATGCTGCATTCACCGGACTTAACTGCAGGTGCAATTGGTGTGTCACTAACATGCGGGCCAGATGCCCGTTGGGCCCACATGTCAGTAACCCAAACGCATCTGCAGTTAAGTCACTGAAGCAGCGTCCGCATTCATGCCCGACGAACCTACTCCGGCGCCAGTTGTCCATCCGTCTGCCGCGGCTCATTGTCATTCGCCCGCTATATTAACTTGAGCCCCGGCTCCTAGCCATAGCCAAAGCCCCACACTTATTCTCCTCCGGTCCCTTCCTTCTGTCGGCACCACTTCAACCATGGCCTCCTGGCGCTCCGAAGCTCTCTTGGACGTATTGTCGCAGGAGCAGACGAGGGACATCGGCGGCTCCGCTCCGGGCGCGCTCCAAAGCTCTCTTCGACGTACTGTCGCAGGAGCAAACGAAGGAGATCGCTGGCACCCCCCAGCCGCCCTCCGCCGCCACGACCACGAAGCCGGCGCACGTGCGCGGGCGCAGCCGGCAGCGAGGAATAGTAGTACACGGTAGGTCGCCGCCGCTCTGGAGGAGAAGGTTATCGAGGTGCATGAGGAGGAGGAAAAGGCAATGGTCGGCTTTCTCGGGTTCATGGCCGGACATGGTGGTCGGGCGCCGGCGATCGTTTAGATTAGGTTTACAGTAGGTTTTAGTATGGTTTGTGTGAAATATGTAATGGATTTCATCCTGTTTGTAGGAAAAGTTTTCGAAATGTAATGAATTTCATCCGGTTAATTTGAAATTTGCTTTGTTTGCACGAATTTCGTCCGGTTAGTTTACATATTTGTCGAAAGGTATGCGGGCAGCATCGGATGGCATCCATCAGTGTCCTCGGACAGATGCCGGTGTAAATTTGTGGGCCAGCGCTGGAGATGCCCTAACTATCATGCTATAATCGCTAACAATCCTCCATTATTTGGCAGGGAACAGTTATCTCTCGATCAAAATCAGATCCGCGGTGTTTCGCACTCCTCCCGCGTAAGAGTGTAAACTCTTGCTTACATAAAAATGGAGCAAGTGGACGACACTGTAGCACGTCATATCACTCGAACTAGCCCGCCTAACGAGCGGGAAAGCACCACCCTCGTCATTTTGTTCTGGATTTCTATCGATCGATTGCGCGAAAACGTTACGCTTCGCAAGTTCTAAAGGAAAAGGCGGCACACTTACGACTCGTACGCGTCGCAACCCCGACAGTCCGGCTCGCACGCCGCTCACCAGAGGGGACACGCGTTGTCTTGCAATTTCACTGACATGTGGGACCGTAATTGAATAAACCGTCGATAGCCGAAATCTAATCGCTCGGCGGGCGTCGGCTGAGAAGAGAGAAACAGGGGAGGGAGAAGAGATCGCCCGCCCGCCGCGCACGGACTCCAAGAAATATATTGTGATAATGTGGGGTGGGCCATGCTGGAGTCCGGACCGCTTCCGGAGCCCGCTCTCACCGCCCTGGCCCCTCAAGACGCCAGCTGCCCGCCGCATGCATTCATAGCAGGTAGTACTCCTTATGTGGAGGAGAGAGAGGCATTGACAAAGTCAAGGAGTGGGCTCTGCAAGAGCCCGTCTCTACACGTGCTCCTGGGTATAAAAAATAATTCTAAAAAAAGGCATAAAAACAATTGTGTCTTAAAAAAGAAAGGTAAAAAACATTTGAGAGGAAATAGATAGAGAGAAAGTGAGAAAAAGCTGTAACCTGGGCATTACATGAGGAAGGAGGGAGTGGTGCACATGCCAAGTTCACTGGGCTGCCGTGTTTCACACTCCTCTGTCGTAACAGTGGAGACAATAGCTTTCATCAAAAATAAACAATGAATACTCGTTGCTCATCCTCTATATCGGAAAGAATACTTTCATTCGCCGACATGTGGGACGTCGGCCATCCTGGTCCACCTGCCATGCACAAAATTATCCTGGTCTACCCCGGTCGTATCGCAGGCCCAACCTTTCCCACTGTAAGTTGCTCGGACGAAGGAACCATCATGACTTCGTTGAATTCCGCTTCTTCAAGAGAACTTACTGTACCCGCAATACTGCTACCACACGCGAAGACTGGACGGCACTGTACCACGTCATATCACTGAAACCCACTAGGCCGAACTAGCCCGCCTAGGTCATCTATTTTGGAACGGAGGGAGTACGTCTCTGCACTGCTATGATTTTGTGTTGCACGTTCTCTGTACTTTTGCTACGATTTTCCTACCCTATGAACCAAATGAGGCCTGAATGTATGTCGACTATTGTCTGATCGATCGCTAAGCCTAAAATTTTAGGAGCTAGGGCTATTGGTCGGTCGACGAGGGATAAGTATAAGTGTACCACGAGCTCATCAGCCCCAACGTTTCTCTTCAGTGAGTGTTTGGCAAGTACTATAGCTCGCACAGTAGCTAGCCTACGAACACCAAGAATCATCAAACAAGCCCTGCTGATATGATAAACAGTTCAAACTTACATCTAAGCATGCCATATATTACATCAAAAGCTGGTGAGGATACATATGTTTCCATACCTCGGAGAGGGTTCGCATGATTCATCGCATGATTCACTATCAAACAAAAGTAGCAAGATCCGCCCACACAAGACAGTGCACTAGCCCTAAGATGGTTTGATAACACGCATCGTTCTGGTAATTAAACACAGGGCAATGCAAACTACCCTGAAGGATTAACGCGACCAACTATTTCTTGTCATCGATCTCTCGGGCAATGACCACAGCACGGACAGCGGCATGGGAATCGATTTCTGGGGCGATGTCCACAGGACTGACCGCGACATCAGAATCGATCTCTGGGGCGATGTCCACAGGATGGACAGCGGCATCGGAATCGATCTCCGGGGCGATGCCAACAGGACGGGCCACGACATCGGAATCATCAAGGACGTCCACCGGCACCTGCACAACCTTAACATATTAGCAAGCACATTGCAAATAATCAAAAACCACAACTATGGTATAAGCCATTATTTTTGACCTTGTGCTCATCCCTCCGGGGGCCATCTCCTCGTCCTCGATGGGGGCCATCACCTTGCCAGGGGAATGCTACTTCTCAACGGCGACTATCTCCTCAAAGTCGGTCTTGAGCCTCACATAGGTGGCAATCAGAGTTCCTGGGGTAGGCACGGTGGGGCCCTTGCTGTTCTTCCAACTTTCTTTGAGGACTTCGTCCGCCAACGTCCTAAACTCTTTGGCCAGTGCTTGTTTCTTGGAGTTCTCCGTCTCCATGGGTTGGCCCGCCAACATGGTCAACTCGTTGGTCGGTGCTCGCTTCCTGGAGATCGCTGTCTCCAGTGGGTTGTCCGCCAGCAACTCTTTGCCAAGTGCTCCAGGATCCATCAATGAACTGACAAACAAAAAGCAATTGAAAGGAAACCACAATCACAATGAAAATGGGAAAAGAATAGGATGTGAGAATCGGTCGGTGCTTCGCAAAAAGAAGATTCTTGGAATGAAAATATAGCAGCATAATTGATTCGCCCACCTTTCCTTCGTCGGTACAGAAGAAAAATGGCAGAAGTGAGTAGCCTGGAGTGAGGTTTTCCTCAAGAAAGGGAAGAAAGGGCTTGAACGAGCGTTCCAGTGAAATGATGGTTGCTTCGTCCAGTCCAAATTGGAGGCCACCTTACCACTGCTGGTAAAGGTGTGGGTTTTGTGATATGATGGGTCATGACGGCCACACTGGGGTGACAGGTGAGTCTCGACTGTAGCACCTCGTTGTGATTTGGTGGGTGGCACGCGGGACCGGATGCTTTGAAATGTCCCGCATATAGATAGAGCGGCTAGTCATATAGGAGTGCTCAATATTGTGCACCGCAACCAAGGCGGAGAGGAAAACGAGAGAACCACGTAATTAATGCATGAGCTTAATTAGGGTAGTTTTGTAAAGTACGAGATACATTCCTCCAATCGCAAAATGCCTTGGTTCATGAGATTTGAGATTTGAGCCCTATAAACCGGAAGGGAGGGAATACTGCACACGGTGTAGTCTAGTCACTTGTTGAAATCTCTAGAAAAGCAAATACTCCTTTCCGGTTTACAGGGCTATACTACTCCCTCCGTCTAGGTGTGTAAGTCATCTTACGAAAACCAAATAGTCCTAAAACACTTAGGCGCGGTGCATTAACTTCTACCTTGTTTCTTGTTTCTTGACATATCAACTAATAAGAGATGAGAGGTGTGCATGCTTTTAATGACTTGCAATGGCTAGTTCATTGCATGCAATGCAATTAATTAGCAAATAAACATTGGTGACCCCAGGAGGAAACGGTGCTAAGCGCGTGGACCTATGCAGAATGAGTATCAACCAATGGATAATGGAGTTTAATTGTTAAACAATAGCAATTTTGTCTCATGCAAGAGCCTGGCTAGTACTCCAAGGAACCGCACCACGCGAGCGTTCGCAACTGCCACGTTCGGGTTGCGCTTGGCTCTTCGCCTCTTCGAGAAGACGAACAATGATGTTACTCCTACTTCTACAGTATCGAATCCACTGCTGCATGTCCATCCACCTCGTGCGGGAGGGATAGCGTGTAGCGAAAGCTTCTACTTACTGCTCCTGCCTTTGCGTCTATGTTAGGTGGGCCCAACAGGTGGTTGGCCCTCCTGTCATGCAGCCAAAGGCAGGTAACAGTTAAGGCACCGGAGCTCAGTCCGCGAGGGAGAGGGCGTTGTAGTAATCAAATTTCTCGGTCTTGTACGAGTTGACGCGACACATCAAAGCACTGCACTCGATATAAGTCTTTTTACACATTTAAAATGGGCTACTTCATATGTAGGAGTAGACATATTCTGCTTCGTATGTAGTCACTTGTTGCAATCTCTGAAAAGACTTATATTTGGAAATGGAGGGAGTACAACGCATGCATGCATGCCGCGACTTTCCTTTTGATACTTGCATGTGTTGATTTGATGCACCTTGCCAAATTTTGACTATAAATTTAACTAACCAAATTTTCATGCATGTCATAAAAAATTACGGGGCTGTTTGGATTGTGATTATGTTTGTCTTATGTTGCCACATTATTTTTCCCACACTTGCCACACTTGCCTAACCTGAGTTGCTCAAATTGTTAGACACACTTTGGCTTGCCTAAGGGAATCTTGCCACAATTTTTGTGTCTATGACATGTGGGGTTCACTGCTAATAAAAAAATTCTTGTCTTAGGTGTGGCTTATAAAAAAGACTTATATTTAGGAACGGAGGGAGTAGAAAATATAAATAATAATGCATGTTGGGGCAACCCACGTTTCCGCTAATTTTAGCCGTGGGCTTGTTCACAATTTTTACGAGGGGTTGGTTGTTCATTTAATGGAGGGACTTGTAGTACCAGACTTGAACGATACAAAGTGCGACCTGGCACACCGTAACACCACTTGGAACAAGCGGGTAGCTATCTCAAAAAACAATCAACAACTAAAAAAACCGTGACCTGGCATGTAGTAGTACACAATTTTAAACGATTGTTTTGATTGAGTGAAAAAGGAAAACTACCCCACTACGTATATATAGGCCGGAGCTTCCGCGCTCGCTTGCTAGGGTTGCTCTATTCACACACTCTCATCCTCTCCATATCTAAACAAGATAGGGGTAGTAACACTGTCATTCTCCCTTCAAAAAACACTAGCTTTCTATCCTCACCGCTGGTTACAGATCCGGACGTATCCCCCTCCGCCGGTGAAGGGGACGAGGGGCAGCGTTTAGGCCGTCGTCGACAGCGAGGGAGGAGACCCACTGCCGGCCGCACCGTTATCTCTGGCCGAGCACCGGTGCGGGAGGTCCACCGATCCCTTCGTCGTTGCCTGTGGGCAGATCCGGCCTCCCGCCGCCCACCTATCCACATACCGACGACCTTCAGGTATATCTTCGTTCGAAACTGCGTTAGCTCTACTTCCCCAGCTCACTACGTCGCTGCATGTGCATCATTTTCTACCTCTCAGCCCCTCTCGATCAGATGGTCCAACGTCACATTTTTTTTTCTTCTATTGTTAGAGGTAAAGCTACTTCATGGAGTCGAATCTTGTACTACCTCCGTCCGAAAATACTTGTCATTGAAATGGATGTATCTAGATGTATTTTAGTTCTAGACACATCCATTTTGATGACAAGTAATTCCGGACGGAGGGAGTACTTGGTTCAAACAAGAAATAAAATGGGGGTGGGGGAATTTAGTATGTACATCAGACTTGGTACAAACAGGAAGGAAAGGGAGTGAAAGTAGTACAGACTGGTCATCCAACCGGTCTCTTGGTCGAAAAGGGAAATATAGGGGTAACGCTGTACACAGTGGTATGACCAGGACTAGATTTGCTATCCACACATAGGAGTAGGTGGCTAGAGTGAACAAAAATGGGACCAACCCAGATATGTTTCTTGGATGTTTGTTTCTCGGGGCAACAAACTATGAATCACCACTTTATGCCCCTGTTTACGTACATGGTGCTGGATTGCTGGTGCACCCATTGTCCCATGCCCTTATACCAAATATTTAGGCTCCATTCGGAATAAAGGGGCAGAAAACATAGGTCTTGATGAAAATAGAGGAATAGGAAAGGAATGTAGGTATAAAACTATGGAACGGCGAACCGGAGGAAACTCTCAAGAGAATGTGTTCGGATGGACTACGAAATGTACAGATTTGTTTTTTTAGAGTAGCATGCTTGGCAGTATGAGATGCTATTTGTTTATTCAGCTGCACAGTGACCTCACCTCACGTACCACACATAGGTTGATTTTTTTATTCCGGCAACACAGCACAGCAACCTGTCTAACGCATGGCAGCGAGCGCCTGCCTCGGGCTTCCGCCCAAAAAATGAGCAGCGCGTGGATGTTTCTAATCCTATGGAATCAGTACTACTAGACCTACTTTCCTATGAAACACTATTCACCTTTCCCGTAACGGTTGGAAGGGAAAGAATACCGTAAGAATTGTGTTCCTACGAAAATCCTGCACCAAACCTGTGAACTGAACGCAGCCTTAGCTGTTCTTAATCTAATGTCCGTGGTAAAAATGAAGCCATGCCACTGTTATAAGTAAGGGTGGGCATAAAAACCGACCAACCGAAGACCGAACCGAAACCGAAACCGAATAAACCAAATGTTCGGTTTTTATTCTTGGTATAGCTAAATTCGGTTTTTACTTTCAATAACCGAACTCATATCGCTCGGTTCAGTATTAAACTGATAACCGAAAAAGAAACCGAAGCGTGCATGACGCAGCCTTCCATGCAGCTCCCTGTACGACATACGAGTGTCCATCAGGCATCTTATCAACCGCTCGCGGCCGCGCGCGCATATGGCCGTACAATATACGAGCAGCCCAAAGTGAAAGTATGCTTGCCCCACTTGCCCCAACCCACGTGCTACTTTTTTTGAACCGAGCCCCATGTAAAATAAAACATGGGCCGGCCACCTATTTGCATGGCCCAAGCACAACTGACGGTATTTTTGTTGGGTAGTGAAGTGCTCAGTGGCAGGGCACTGTCAATTCTTTTGTCCCACCTCGCCTGGATGGACTGAAGGAGACGAGGTGCTTGGTTATATAAGAGGGCGGGGTGAAACAGAATCTCTCGCAGCTGCATAGTAAGCAACAGAGCAGTTTTGGTGTAAACCGAAAACCGAACCGAACCAGTCGGTTAACCGAATTATCGGTTAGCTGGTTTGTGTTAACTATTTCGGTTTTGATTGTTGCTAACCGAATTTTGAAAATAACCGAACGGTATAAACCAAATTTTCGGTTTCTACCGAACGCCCAGCCCTAGTTATAAGCCATGACAAGTTTAGCCAAATGTTTTTGCCTGTAATTGTTTGAGACTCTGACTGTTTCCTCTGTGCCTTTTTGTGCAAACAGGGATATCCAATTCACCTGGTTGCTGTTGTGACCTTTTGATGCACTGCACAAAACTCTTCTTAAAAGAAGTGACTTTTGTGCTGTTTAACTGGAATGTCGGAATGGAACAGTTGGTTCATTTTGGTGGAACTGCACAAAGGGAGATCTGTGTTCCAATCCTCATCATCCATATTGGCGCCATAACCTTCCTTTAGGTAAGAATGATATTTAATGCATGTGCTCATCTCTATTCTCCGACTGCCATGAGAAAATAATGCTATTTTTTACTAGTACACTTGTATTCCCTCACTGACAAAACCAATTCTGAATTAGAAGGCCAATCATGTACTTGGTTTCACCAACTGGTGAGGAGAAAGAGAAACAGAGCATGAAGAGGAAGAAGAAGAAGAATAAACAGTGCCAAGGCGATCATGCTGAAGCCAGAGGCCTTAGTCGAGGCCATTCAAGGGCTCCGGCAACGACTACCTTACATGTGAGACGATCCTCCAGGGAGCCCTTCCACTTCTGCTGTCTCACTTAATTAATTAGGAGTACTTAAGTACCACTAATTTATTACTGCCTAATTTTCCTGTTGGAGTTAAACAAATCTTTAGTAGGACCCTATGCTGAATCATGTACGTGTGTACGTTTGTCTATGGAGGTGAATCATGTGGTGGAGCAGGGAGGGAATATTATTAGTGTCATGACATAATAGTGCTATTGTTTTGCATGTCAATTTATTGCCATTGGTTCAATGAGGCAATGTTTTGCGTATTGTCCATCATGAGTTTGATGCTACTGTTTGAGTAATATGCTAATGTCTTCCTATCCTTTCTGACTAAGCTAATGAAGGTTTCACCTTGTTCCTACTTGTGCAAACAGGGATCATGTTGTGCCAATCGCACATTTTAGTGGAACTACACAAGACAATACAATGAACTGTATCCCAGCCAGTGCTTTAACTCTGCTGGAAGTTCTTGATAATCTTTCGATATAATCTCAGCACTGGTAAACAAGAGTGATTTCAACCATACATTTGAAGTGCACAAAAATATATACTATTGTGTGATTCCAGTGAGTGCTTTATCATCTCTTATGGGACTACATGAATAAGCTTTTTTTCTCAGGTTGGTACAGGCCTAAGGCCTTCGTCCATATTAGTTTGTTGTCATCTCTATTTGTATCGTGCTACTGTCATGAGAAACTCCTTTATCTTTGCACGTTAAAGTTTTGCAACGTATGATAAATGGCAATGCTTTGAGTGTTGAGTTGAGCTAATTGGCACTGATTAAATAAACTAATACCTCTCTTTAAGCAAGACTACTATGTTGCTAACTTTACCCATTAAGATAATGAGGGTGCTTCTATTTGTTAGTGTATGTTTTATCAACTAGCCCCACTATTACAGTAATCTCACTCTCTCAATATATGTGCCAACAGGGATGCTCGATTTTGGTGGAACTGCACAAAAACTTTGGGTGCTTCATTGCCTCGACAGCTTCCATCCTTTCCTGTCAGTCGCTAATCTCCGCTTGCTTTCTTCCTTTTCTGTTAGTCGCTTGGCTTATCTCGGCTTCCAGTCAAAGGAAATAGTAATTGATATGCTACCTCACACAGGTTGGTACTGGTCTTTATCCTGATTATTGTGCCTGTCATATGTATTGGTAATTTGGTATTGTGCTACCGTTTGCCGATTTCATAAAGGAGTAATTTGGAGCCTGAACTCGCAGGCAAATCATTACATCGGGTGATTTCAGTAGAACTGCACAAAATGATCAGATGGACATGTACTTATGCTGCTGCTATGTACTCCAAAGTTCACTCAGACAAGCATCGATGTTGACAAGAAGTGCCTATATTCATTCGAGTATCAACTGGCGTCAACCAATTGTCAAACTCCAAGTATTAGGAGAGTGAACGCCAAAAATATTGCTTGGTGCATAGCCCAGAAAAACGCAGTCCAGTCTTTGGTCCCAACTTGTGCCTTTTGGTTATCGGCACATATGGTAGCGAACTATATGGCATGCAGTCTAAAGATTCCAGACAAGTTGGTTGGCGCGTATATTCATCTGGCACTTAATCAGTCTGCACGCCAAGGATGCTCCATTTCAGTTGAACTGCACAAAAAATTTGGGTGGTTCATTTTCTCAACCGCCTCCTTTCTCGTCTGCAATGTAGAATTTTGGCGAGATACAGGACCAAGATGAGCCAGTAAACTAGTTGGATGAAAGTAGTGGCCAAGTTGCTCAAACCTCCCTCGGCACGAGGCCACTATTTGAGGATAAACCTACAAGCAAAGTTCAGATTGTCTGTGCTGCCTCTTATGTACTCCAAAGTTTACTCGTACAAGAACTAATTTTAGCAAGAAGTACCTCCGATTTAACATCATTTACCAGTCTGTACCCTAGGTAATTAAAGTTCGTCCATGGATCATATTGGCTGTGATCTCAATCATTTGGATGCATAAACATACTGAACATGTGTATATCTGAATCTTTTTGTGAATTATGTATGAATATTGTCGTGTGATCTATCAATCATTTGGATGCATAGATATGCTAAGCTTGTGTGTATATGAATCTTTTGAGCTGTTGATAGTGAATCTTGGCTATGAATATGAACGTGTCCTGTGAACCTGAGTTTGATATGAATGTTTACCTTTTCTGTTGTATTTGTGTGTGAACTTGTTAGTATGCCTACTATGGGGTACAAAACGCAGGTCTCTTATAAAAGTAATGCTATGTCCAATTTATGTTTTCCCTTCTAACCACATTATATATATTTATATTATTACTATTATCATATATTTTATAGAGACTTATATATACATTATAAAAACATCCCACGTGTTATTAACTTATAAAAGTAAATGTTTAACGGAAGTTGGCAAGGAAAATCCTGGTTGTTTTTGACTCACAGGCAAGGAAAATCCTGGTGATTGCGTACAAAAGCTTGCGAAGATTTTAAAGACCAATTTAATAATAACGCGCTCATTTTATTTTGAGCAATAACTCGCTAATTTCTTAATTATATATATAAAAAATGTGCCTCTCCGGTTTATTCTTTGATATTAATTTCTCCTTCTAACATAACATTATATATATAACGAGCCCACCTAATACGTGTATTTCAAGGAAGTGCAAATGGGCTGGGTTTTCTTAGAAAATATAAATGGGCCTGATTGACGCGAAATTATTTGTTCACCCAGCCCAGCAAATGGACTATACATTCTAGAAAACATGGGTTAAATATATGCCACATTTTTGCAGGCTGACATGTGGGCCAATAGGTCGAAGCCTACGCAGGGCGTTGTCAACTTGGTCAACAAATGATTGTGTCATCCACAGCCATTGGATTTATATCGAACGGCCGTCATGCACCTTCAATCTCTCGTCTTCTTCCTCCAGCGTCTCCGGGACCGCCTGGTCCGGCCTCTGGCGGCTAGCGGCTCTGCTTAGCACGCATCGCTGCGAAGCGCTACCCCACCGCCGGCCAGGCTATCCCTCCCCCCCTCAACACCTCCTGTTATTCTCCATAGACTACAGCCCCACGCCGCAACAGAACCAGTTATAACCCTTCTCCTCCTCTCAATTTGCGAGTCCACTATGGCGTTTTCCCATCTTCTCGTCTGGGGCCTCGCCGTCGTCCACCGCCTCGCTGCGTTCGGTGCGGCATGGTCAACAAATGAGAGTCATCGGAAGAGAACTGTTCGTGGAGAGCCTGACAGCTAGGACCCATGAGGTCCATGGTCGCACGCAAGGAAAGTTCCTCCTTATTAAGTTGAAAAGAATGTTTCCTCCACCTGACAGCTGGGACCCACCGGCTGTATCTTCGCACGGAAGGAAGTGCCTCCTTGTTTTGGAAAAAAAATTATTCATCCCGTTGACAGCTGGGACCCGTCAGATTTGGTAACTGACTTGTGGTCCTACTAAGCGGACGTGTACGCACGGCTTTGTCAACTTAATCAACAAATGATTCTAGCAGTTGGACCGTTGGATGTTAATCCAACAGCCGTGCTCCTTCTTCAACCTCTGTTCTTGCTCCTGTCTCCCATGGGCGGCACCGCGGCTGTGCTGCCGTGCACCCGAACTAGTGAAGTTTCCCACTCCTCTCCATCTGCGACTCCACTGCCCCGTCTTCCCCATCTCCGGGTCGTTCCAGTCTGGGTGCGCTCGGCACGGTATGGTCAACGTGGTCAACAACCGAGAGTCTTCGGAAGATGACTGCACGTGAGAGGCTGACAGTGGGGACGCACCACGCCCATGGACGCATGCATGCAACGGAACGCGGTGACGTCAACGTGGTCAAGGAACGACTTCCATCGGAAGTATACTGTACGTGGAGAGTCTCAGCTGGGTCCACGGCCGCAGCAAGTAAGTGCCACCTTATTACGCGGAAAATAATGATTCCTCCAACTGACCGCAGGGACCCACTGGACGGGCCACCGTATTTTGCGGAAAAAACGTTTGCCCCCTGACTGCTGGGACCCACCTGAAGGGCCGCCGTATTCCGTGAAAAAAATGTTCCCCCCGCTGTCAGCTCGGACCCACCAGCTATATCTTCGCACGCAAGGAAGTGCCTCCTTATTACGCACAAAAAAATGAATACTCCCCCTGCTAGCTGGGACCCACCATGGTGGGAGGCTGACTTGTGGGCCTACTAAGTTGACTGGGACGGGGGCCTTTATCAACTTTAGTCAATATGAACGATTCTAGCTCCAGTGACCGTACGATGTCCATCCAACGGCCGTAGTGCTTTTTCAACCTCTAGTCTTCTTGCTCCAGCTGCCCAAAGCAGCGCCGGTCGTGCCGCATGCTCCTGCCTCCCGTGGCCGGCTGTGCTGCCGCGGAGGCCTCACCGCCCCCTACTATTCCCACCGCTGGCCAGGCCCTGCGACGACGGCAGCCTCACACCGCAGGCGAACCAGTGAACCCTCGTACTCCTCTCCGAGCGGGCTTCCACTGCCGCGTCTTCCCCGGCTCCGTGTCGTCCCCTTCCTAGGCCTCGCCGTCATCCACCGCTGTGGTGCTCTCCGCACGGCGTGGTCAACCTTGTCAAGGAACGACTTCCATCGGAAGAGTACTGTACGTGGAGAGGCTGACAGCTGGGTCCACGGCCACAGCCCAGTTTTTTTTGTGATTTGCCAAGTAAGTCGCTTTGTCAGGCCTGTTGGGCTGCAAATCTTTCAAGACGAGGAGAGCTTTCATTCGGCTGGCCGAGAAAATGGCCCATCAGTAATGAGAAATGGATTGTACATTTTTAAAACACAACAAACCGGCAATTAGTTTCAAATGTCTTTTTTTCATTTCGAGATTTTAAATTACATTAATTTTTATGCGTGGAGAATTTGTTGGATTTTATATTGATATACATTTATTTTTAAAATCAGTATGAATGTGAGTCGAAATTTTGGGATTAAAAACAGTTCGGACCGCACCGAAATATGCAAAATTTCGTATAATTTTTTAACCGTGGCCACAATATGGGTTGTTATGCTAACAAAAAGAATATGGGCTCCCAAAAAACCTTCATAATTAGCAAATGGGCTGTAAAATATTAGAAATAATGGCAGATGGGCTGTATGCTATTTTCCATAGAGTTGAGGCTTTCCTAAAAAAAAGGTTGACGCACAAGCAGTGACTGTTGGATGGCCATCCAACGGCCGTCGTGCTTCTTCAATCTCTGCTCTTCCTGCTCCAGCCGCTCAAATAAGCGCCGGCGGGATTGCCTGCTCCTTCCTCCCCGTGGCCGCGCAAGCCTCACCGCCCCACCGTACTCCCATCGCTGGCCTAGCCATCCCTCTACTCACCCACACCTGTTGTTATTCTTCGGCGACGGCAGACGAACCAGTAAACCCTCGTACAGTCGTACTCCCCTCCGCGTGGGAAACAACTGCCGCGTCTTCCCCGGCTCCGCGTCGTCCCCTTCCTAGGCCTCGTCGTCGTCCACCGCCGTGGTGCTCTCCGCGCGGCGTGGTCAACGTGGTCAAGGAACGACTTCCATCGGAAGAGTACTGTATGTGGAGAGGCTGACAACTGGGTCCACGGCCACAGCCCAGTTTTTTTGTGATTTGCCAAGTAAGTCGCTTTGTCAGGCCTGTTGGGCTGCAAATCTTTCAAGACGAGGAGAGCTTTCATTCGGCTGGCCGAGAAAATGGCCCATCGGTAATGAGAAATGGGCTATACATTTTTAAAACACATCAAACCGGCAATTAGTTTCAAATATGTTTTTTTTATTTCGAGATTTTAAATTACATTAATTTTTATGCGCGGAGAATTTGTTGGATTTTATATTGATATACATTTATTTTTAAAATCAGTTTGAATGTGAGTCGAAATTTCAGGATTAAAAACAGTTCGGACTGCACCGAAATATGCAAAATTTCGTATAATTTTTTAACCGTGGCCACAATATGGGTTGTAATGCTAACAAAAAGAATATGGGCTCCAAAAAAACCTGAATAATTAGCAAATGGGCTATAAATTGTTAGAAATAATGGCAGATGGGCTATATGCTGTTTTCCACAGATTTGAAGCTTTCCTAAAAAAAGGTTGACGCACAGGCAGTCACTGTTGGATGGCCATCCAACGGCCGTCGTGCTTCTTCAATCTCTGCTCTTCCTGCTCCAGACGCTCAAACAAGTGCCGGCGGGACTGCGTGCTCCCTCCTCCCCGCGGCCGCCTCTGCTGCCGCGCAGGCCTCACCGCCCCACCATACTCCCATCGCTGGCCTAGCCATCCCTCTACTCACCCACACCTGCTGTTATTCTCCGGCGACGGCAGACGAACCAGTAAACCCTCATACAGTCGTACTCCCCTCCGCGTGGGAAACAACTGCCGAGTCTTCCCTGCCTCCGTGTCGTTCCCTTCCTAGGCCTCGCCGTCGTCCACCGCCCTGGTGCTCTTGGTGCGGCCTGGTCAACGTGGTCAACGAACGACATACATCTGAAGTGGAATGTACGTGGAGAGGCCGACAGCTGGGTCCACGGCCGCACGGAAGGAAATGCCTCCTTATTATGCGCAAAATAATGATTCCTCCACCTGACATCACGGACCCATCGAAAGGGCCTCTGTATTCCGCGAAAAAAACGTTACCGCCGCTGACAGCTCGGACCCACCAGGTATATCTTCGCACGCAGGGAAGTGCCTCCTTATTACGCACAAAAAAATGAATACTGCCCCTGCTAGCTGGGACCCACCATGGTGGGAGGCTGACTTGTGGGCCTACTAAGTTGACTGGCATGGGGGCCTTTGTCAACTTTAGTCAATATGAATGATTCTAGCTACAGTGACCGTACGATGTCCATCCAACGGCCGTAGTGCTTCTTCAACCTCCGGTCTTCTTGCTCCAGCCGCCCAAAGCAGCGCCGGTCGTGCCGCATGCCCTGCCTCCCGTGGCCGGCTGTGCTGCCGCGGAGGCCTCACCGCCCCCTACTATTCCCACCGCTGGCCAGGCCCTGCGGCGATGGCAACCTCACACTGCAGCCGAACCAGTGAACCCTCGTACTCCTCTCCGCGCGGGTTTCCACTGCCGCGTCTTCCCCGGCTCCGCGTCGTCCCCTTCCTAGGCCTCGCCGTCGTCCGCCGCCGTGGTGCTCTCCCCGCGGCGTGGTCAACGTGGTCAAGGAATGACTTCCATTGGAAGAGTACTGTACGTGGAGAGGCTGACAGCTGGGTCCACGGCCACAGCCCATTTTTTTTGTGATTTGCCAAGTAAGTCGCTTTGTCAGGCTTGTTGGGCTGCAAATCTTTCAAGACGCGGAGAGCTTTCATTCGGCTGGCCGAGAAAATGGCCCATCAGTAATGAGAAATGGGTTTTACATTTTTAAAGCACATCAAACCAGCAATTAGTTTCAAATATCTTTTTTTCATTTCGAGATTTTAAATTACATTAATTTTTATGGGTGAAGAATTTGTTGGATTTTATATTGATATACATTTATTTTTAAAATCAGTTTGAATGTGAGTCGAAATTTCGGGATTAAAAATAGTTCGGACCGCACCGAAATATGCAAAATTTCATATAATTTTTTAACCGTGGCCACAATATGGGTTGTAATGCTAACAAAAAGAATATGGGCTCCAAAAAAACCTTAATAACTAGCAAATGGGCTGTAAATTATTAGAAATAATGGCAGATGGGTTGTATGTTGTTTTCCACAGATTTGAGTCTTTCCTAAAAAAAGGTTGACGCACAAGCAGTGATTGTTGGATGGCCATCCAACGACCGTCGTGCTTCTTCAATCTCTTCCCTTCCTGCTCCAGCCTCTCAAACAAGCGCCGGTGGGACTGCCTGCTCCCTCCTCCCCGCGGCCGGCTCTGCTGCCGCGCAGGCCTCACCGCCCCACCATACTCCCATCGCTGGCCTAGCCATCCCTCTACTCACCCACACCTGCTGTTATTCTCCGGCGACGGCAGACGAACCAGTAAACCCTCGTACAGTCGTACTCCCCTCCGCGTGGGAAACAACTGCCGAGTCTTCCCTGCCTCTGTGTCGTTCCCTTCCTAGGCCTCGCCGTCGTCCACCGCCCTGGTGCTCTTGGTGCGGCCTGGTCAACGTGGTCAACGACCGACATGCATCTGAAGTGGACAGTACGTGGAGAGGCCGACAGCTGGGTCCACGGCCGCATGCAAGGAAATGCCTCCTTATTATGCACAAAATAATGATTCCTCCACCTAACATCAGGGACCCACCGAAAGGACCTCTGTATTTCATGAAAAAAACGTTACCGCCGCTGACAGCTCGGACCCACCAGCTATATCTTCGCACGCAAGGAAGTGCCTCCTTATTACGAACAAAAAAATGAATACTCCCCCTACTAGCTGGGACCCACCATGGTGGGAGGCTGACTTGTTGGCCTACTAAGTTGACTGGGACGGGGGCCTTTGTCAACTTTAGTCAATATGAACGATTCCAGCTCCAGTGACCGTACGATGTCCGTCCAACGGCCGTAGTGCTTCTTCAACCTCTGGTCTTCGTGCTCCAGCCGCCCAAAGCAGCGCCGGTCGTGCCGCATGCTCCTGCCTCCTGTGGCCGGCTGTGCTGCGGCGGAGGCCTCACTGCCCCCTACTATTCCCACCGCTGGCTAGGCCCTGCGGCGACGGCAGCCTCACACCGCAGCCGGACCAGTGAACCCTCGTACTCCTCTCCGCGCGGGCTTCCACTGCCGCGTCTTCCCAGCTCCGTGTCGTCCTCTTCCTAGGCCTCGCCGTCGTCCACCGCCATGGTGCTCTCCGCGCGGCGTGGTCAACGTGGTCAAGGAACGACTTCCATCGGAAGAGTACTGTACGTGGAGAGGCTGACAGCTGGGTCCACGGCCACAGCCAAGTTTTTTTTGCGATTTGCCAAGTAAGTCGCTTTGTCAGGCCTGTTGGGCTACAAATCATTCAAGATGAGGAGAGCTTTCATTCGGCTGCCCGAGAAAATGGCCCATCAGTAATGAGAAATGGATTGTACATTTTTAAAACACATCAAACCGACAATTAGTTTAAAATATCTTTTTTTTATTTCGAGATTTTAAATTACATTAATTTTTATGCGTGGAGAATTTGTTGGATTTTATATTGATATACATTTATTTTTAAAATCAGTTTGAATGTGAGTCGAAATTTCGGGATTAAAAACAGTTCGGACCGCACCGAAATATGCAAAATTTCATATAGTTTTCTAACCGTGGCCACAATATGGGCTATAATGCTAACAAAAAGAATATGGGCTCCAAAAAAACTTTAATAGTTAGCAAATGGGCTGTAAATTATTAGAAATAATGGCAGATGGGCTGTATGCTATTTTCCACAGATTTGAGGCTTTCCTAAAAAAAGGTTGACGCACAAGCAGTGACTGTTGGATGGCCATCCAACGGCCGTCGTGCTTCTTCAATCTCTGCTCTTCCTGCTCCAGCCGCTCAAACAAGCACCGGCGGGACTGCCTGCTCCCTCCTCCCCACGGCCGGCTCTGCTGCCGCGCAGGCCTCACCGCCCCACCGTACTCCCATCGCTGGCCTAGCCATCCTTCTACTCACCCACACCTGCTGTTATTCTCCGGCGACGGCAGACGAACCAGTAAATCCTCGTACAGTCGTACTCCCCTCCGCGTGGGAAACAACTGCCGAGTCTTCCCTGCCTCCATGTCGTTCCCTTCCTAGGCCTCGCCGTCGTCCACCGCCCTGGTGCTCTCGGCGCGGCCTGGTCAACGTGGTCAACGACCGACATGCATCTGAAGTGGATTCTACGTGGAGAGGCCGACAGCTGGGTCCACGGCCGCATGCAAGGAAATGCCTCCTTATTACATGCAAAATAATGATTCCTCCACCTGACATCAGGGACACACCGAAAGGGCCTCTGTATTTCGTGAAAAAAACTTTACCGTCGCTGACAGCTCGGACCCACCAGCTATATCTTGGCACGCAAGGAAGTGCCTCCTTATTACGCACAAAAAAATGAATACTGCCCCCCCTAGCTGGGACCCACCATGGTGGGAGGCTGACTTGTGGGCCTACTAAGTTGACTGGGACAGGGGCCTTTGTCAACTGTAGTCAATATGAACGATTCTAGCTCCAATGACCGTACGATGTCCATCCAACGGCCGTAGTGCTTCTTCAACCTCTGGTCTTCTTGCTCCAGCCGCCCAAAGCAGCACCGGTCGTGCCGCATGCTCCTGCCTCCCGAGGCCGGCTGTGCTACCGCGGAGGCCTCACCGCCCCCTACTATTCCCACCGCTGGCCAGGCCCTGTGGCGCCGGCAGCCTCACACCGCAGCCGAACCAGTGAACCCTCGTACTCCTCTCCGCGCGGGCTTCCACTGCCGCGTCTTCCCCGGCTCCCCGTCGTCCCCTTCCTAGGCCTCGCCGTCGTCCACCGCCCTGGTGCTCTCGGCGCGGCATGGTCAACGTGGTCAAGGAACGACTTCCATCGGACGTGGACTGTACATGGAGAGGCTGACGGCTGGGTCCACGGCCGCACCAAGGAAGTGCCTCCTTATTACGCGGAAAATAATTATTCCTCCACCTGACAGCTGGGACCCATCGGACGGGCCACTGTATTTCATGAAAAAAATGTTTCCCCCTGACTGCTGGGACCAACCAGCTACATCTTCGCACGCAAGGAAGTGCGTCCGGGCAAAAAAAAACGATTCACCCCCCTGACTGCTGGGACCCACTAGCTACATCTTTGCAGGCAAGGAAGTGCCTGACAGTCGGGACCCACCTAGTCGAAGCGTACGTAGCATTTTCATTTTGGTCGCGAACGTGGACGTACATACTGGTCGATGTAGAGGCGCGCACGTGTCGTAGTAGAGGTGCACACGTAGCATGTACACGTACGTACAGCGGCCAGTGTGCAAGAAAGAAAATACGGCCACGTACGTACATACGGGCAGGGTCTCGAACGCCTACTCGCGCATACGTACGGCCAGGGCTCGTGTACATGGCTGGGTCGGAACGGAGAAACAGCGTCGTCGTCGTGTTCATGGGGAGCCAACCGGCTGGGTCGGAACGGTATGCGTCGTCGTGTTCATCGGGAGGGCTTGGACGGAATAGCCGATGGAAACGAGGCCTGGCGTACCGCAGAACGGAGGAAACGGCCTTGTGTTCGACCGGCCACGTTTGAAACGGGATCCTGTTCATCGGGAGGGGTCTGGCGTACCGCAAAACGGAGGAAACTGACCTCCTACGGTCGAAACGGGGGTCCTGTTGATCGGGAGGGGTGTGGCGTACCGCAAAATGGAGGAGACGGACTTGTGTTGGAGCGCTACGGTTGAAACGGGGGTCCTGTTCATCGGGAGGGGTGTAGCGTACCGCAAAACGGGACTCCACGGGACACTATTCATCTCCACCGTCGACCCCCCTCCAGCCTCCACGGGCTACTGTTCATCCACCGTCGACCTCCTCCAGCCTCCACCTGCGATTGTTCATCCATGGGCTCCTGTTCATCCAGCCTCCACCACGCGCTACTCCATCGGCTACTGTTCAACCAGCCCTCTCCACGGGCTCCTGTTCAACCACCCCTTCACGGGCTACTGTTCCTCCAGCCCTCCACCGTCTACTGTTCATTCTGCCCTCCACGGGGTGCTCCTGTTCATCCTGCCCTCCACGGGGTCCTGTTCATCCAGCCCCAACTGGCTCGATCGATTGGGGTCCTGTTCATCCAGAGGCAACACCACGGGGTCCTGTTCAGCCACCCCCACCGGGAACTGTTTATCCAAACCCCCCCAGCAACGCTCACTGTTCATCCAGAGGCAGCATCGATCGGCTTCAGTTAGCAGCAGTAGCGAAGGAATCGCTCGATCAGGTTCAGTTAACAGCCATCGATCGATCGCTCGGGTTCAGTAACGCATAACCTGCAGTGCAATCACTCGGCTTCAGTTAGAGCCCAACCCCTCGCTCGAGTTCAGTTAGAGCTAACGCCTCGGACACATGCGTGTACGTGTACGAGAGAAACGCGCATCGCTCGGCCGCCGACCTCCCACCGTAACCGGGAACTCCCCGAGATTTTCCTCACCCTCGCTTCTACCACGGTTTTTTCCGTCATGGACGGCCCAAAGAATGTCATGCAGCTGTGCCTCCAGCCCGCCCAAGACGAAAAGCCCATTTTCTGTCATGATTTTTTGTCATAGAAGTAGGATCCCACCACATCTATGGTGATACCGGGTTTTGTCACAATTATCGTCATAGAAGTGTCATATGTATGACAGAAAAAAATTCATTCGGCCCAAAATGTCACGGATGTGTCTTTTTTTTGGAGTGCTTCCTGGCAAGAGGGATCGGCTCTCGCCTGCTTCGGGCTTCGGAGCGTCAGTCCATTCTGCCACGAAGTCGGCGAGGGTGGCTCCCTGGATGACCTTGGTTGTGCTGAACTCTAGCTGAAACGCCTGCAGTTTGATGTTCCACTCGGCGACTCTGTCCGCAGCGTTGGGGCTCCGGAGCACCCTCTCCAGTGGGTAGGCTGAGACGACCTTAATTGGGTGGCCCTGGAAGTAATGACGCAGCTTGCGTGAGGCCACCAGGAGTGTGAGCAGAAGCTTCTGTGGCATGGGATATCATGCCCTTGCGTCCCGCAACACTGTGCTGATGAAGTACACCGAGTGCTCAAAAAGGGCGGGAGCGTCGATGGAGCCTAAGGCCTCCGGAGGTTGGGCCGCCTCCTGAGGTGGGGGGACCTCACGAGCTTGGTCACCCATTCGGCCCTCCGTAGGCCCAGAAACACCGTCTTGTAGGGCCTGATCATCTGCGGGCGTCGTCGTGGCCTTAGCGGCGCCGTCTCGGTACCGCATCGTCCCTGCTGAAGGTGCAGCATTATGAGGCGGGCTCTTGGCCTAGCGCTCCTCCCGGACAGCCATCGATGCCGCGCTATCGGAGTGAGGTGTGGCGGCCATGTAGAGCACCAGGGGCTCGAGAGAACGAGGCGCTACCATCACCGGTGGGCTGGTCAGGTATCTCTTGTGGTCTTGAAACACTAGGTCGGCCTCTAGGGTCCACTCGAATGGGCCCTTCTTCTTCATCACCTTGAAGAACGACACGGCGCGCTCCCCTAGCTTGGAGATGAAGCGCCCCAGCGAGGTCACGCAGCCTGCGAGCTTTTGTATTTCCTTGAGAGTTTGCAGCGGGCTCATGTCTTCTATTGCCTTGACCATCTCCGGGTTAGCCTCGATCCCCCTGTGCGACACGAGGAAGCCCAGCAGCTTGCCGGAGGGGACACCAAACACGCTCTGCTCCGGATTGAGCCGCAGCTCCACCTGGCGTAGGCTGGCGAAAGTCTCCTCCAGGTCCTGAATGAGGGTCCTTGCCTCCCGAGATTTTACCACGATGTCGTTGACGTAGGCTTCAGGATTTCTCCTGAGATGCTGGCCCAGGGCGATGTGCATCAGCCGCTGGAAGGTCGCCCCAGTGTTGCACAGTGCGAACGGCATGCAGGTGTAGCATTATACCCCACACGGGGTCAAGAAGGCCGTCTTCTCCACGTCCTCCACCGCCATCTTGATCTGGTGGTAACCCGAGAAAGCGTCTAGGAAACACAGCAGGTCGCACTCGGCGGTGGAGTCGATGATCGGGTCGATGCGCGGAAGCGGGAACGGGTCTTGAGGGCAGGCTTTGTTTAGCTTGGTGAAGTCGACGCACATGCGTTCCTTCCCGCCTTTCTTGGGCACGACGACGGGGTTCGCCAGCCACTCCGGGTACCAGACCTCACGGATGAGGCCTACCGCTTGTAGTTTGCGTGTCTCCTAGACGATGAAGGAGAGCTTCTCCGTGGACTGTCGCCGTGCCTTCTGCTTCACAGGGCGCACATTGGGGCACACCCTTAAGTGATATTCGATTACCCCCCCTTGGGACCCCCACCAGCTGCTTGGGCTTCCAGGCGAATACCTCCTTGTTCGCGTGCACGAACTTCACCAATGCCTCTTCTTGGTCCAGGTCGAGGTTGGCGCCAATGGTGAGGTGGCTCCCGAGGCTCCGTCCTCCTCGACCGACAGTTGCTTCGTTTCAGCCCGATCCTGAGTGAACAACTGCTTCTTTTTCGCCGGCGCGACCCCCTTAGCCCCTGCGGCGGCTCCATCGGCCGGGCGTGCTGCCGCGACGGCCTTGAAGGCGAGCTTGAGAGCCGTTAGAGCCTCCTTGGTATCTCCAGCCACGGTGAGGACACTGCTGCTCCCCGGCATCTTCATGAGGTTGTAGGCCGGATGGGTCGCTGCCATGAACTGAGCCAGGGCAGAGTACCCGAGGATGGCATTGTACGGGAGGCAGATGCGGGCGATGTCGAAGTCGATCAGCTCGGGGCGGTAGTTCTCGCGGGTACCGAAGGTGACTGGGAGGCGTATTTGCCCCAGGGGGCTGGTGGAACCGCTGCCAACTCTGGAGAAAGGCTTGGTGGGGTGGAGCCGGCCGTACGGCATGTGAAGAAAGTCGAAAGCTTCCACGGAGAGCATGTTGAGGCCAGCTCCACCGTCGATGAGGGTCTTGGTCACGGCTACGTTGCAGATGGTGGGTGTGCAGAGCATTGGGAGCGCACCCGAGCTAGCAGTGGTTGTGGGGCGGTCCCCTGAGTCGAAGGTGAGGTCGGCCTTGGGCGCCACCCATCCTGGAGGGGCTCCCTGCTGCACAGAGACGACGCCGATCTGGAGAAAGAACTGCTTGACGTGGCGGTCCGAGGGTGGTACCTGCGAGCTGCCGAGGAGGGTGTCGGCATTCTGGGAACGGGGGTCCCCAGACTTGCCTGCCTGCGGCCCACGGCGTGGCTCTACAAGCGGGCCCATACGACCCATCTTCACCAGCGAGCAGTAAAGACCCTCGCAAGACCCCCTCGGGAGCGGCCTCACCAGGCTGGCTCGCGAGGGGCGGAGAGATCAAGGCAAGGCAAACCTCGCGAGGTTTGAATGACGCAAGCCATGGCGACCAAGGCCAGGCGGGCGCCAGCGCGCAAAGTGTCCTTGTTTCCTCTTTAGTGTTAAGGAGGCAAGCACAGGCGAGGAGTACCGAGGCATCAAGCAAAGGTTTCCATATCGGTGCAACAAGACCAAGACCAGCAGGACGGCAAGACGGAGGTCATCGTGGAGCCCAAGACGGCGTCACCACCAGAGCCTTTTGCAGGCGAAGACTACTTTTGTCAGGATAAGTTGTACTAGCTGTCCCCTTTCAAATTGGCCGTTGTGGGACCCCTTCCCGCTCAATATTTGGGAAGACGACCAGGGCCTCTATAAATAGGACTAGCCAGCATAGTAGGGGGGAAACGAGATTCAGATCACATCCTCACACCCACAAGTTCACCAGGCACAAGAACACCTCTCCTCAGGAGGCTGTTCTTCCCCTTGTACTGTTCATCCTCAGCCCAAGAGGCAATCCACCACCACCACACTGGAGTAGGGTATTACACCACAACGGTGGCCCAAACCAGTATAAACCTTGTGTCTCGTGTGTTGTGAGTTCGTCGTGCCTAGCCTAGAGATTGCGAAGTGTGTGAGGGCGTGATCGGTGAGGGGGCGATCTTCGCACACACCCCACTGTTCGAACCTTAAGTGTTTTTCCAGAACCCGAAATCCGACATTTGGCGCGCCGGGTAGGGGTGCGCCGGAGTTCTTCCTTCGCTGACCCGCGTCCCATCGCTTCGTCGCAACCATGTCGGACGCTCGTCACGCCCGTGCTGAGCGCCGGGCCGCCCTCGCCGCCCGCGTCGCCCAGACAGCTCCTGTCGGCGGGCCACCCCGTCGTTCTCCATCACCCGTCGCCAATGCCGCCACCGGCCTGACGGGGAACGAGCAGCAAGCATCCTCGTTGCACCCCTTGGTGCGGCGGGACGGCCGCACCGCCACTCCGTCGCTGACCCCCGCTGGTTCGTCGTCTCACGCTCGTCGTGCTCCCACGGACGCATGGGCCGCGCTACACATGGCGCATGAGCTCCTGCGTTACCACCCAGTCGATGACCTCTATGAGGACTGGCTGGACCGCATCGCCGAGCTCGTCAGCGCCGCAGGGGGCTCCCCTGCACCGTCCCTCTCGCTGCCTCGTCCACCGCCAGCTACGGGCGACGTGGCTCACGGAGCACCTCCACCACCTTTGCACCAAGACGGCGCCCTGGCACCAATTCACGCGGCTCCTGCAGTGCCAAGCACCCGCACGTGAAGAAAGAAGCTGCCAAGAGGTTCCTCGACCGCAAGAGAACGCTCCACCGCTCCTCGCACCGCCACGTCAGGATCGCTCACCGCGGCAGGACCTTGCGCCACTTGCCGTGGCAGCGCGCATGCACCAAGACCAAGCTCCACCTCCACGGCGGGCCCCGATGACCACGGTCGGCTGCTGCGCCTTCACCCCCGAGCTACGTAGCGTCGCCTGGCTGGGCAAGTTCAAGCCAGATCTGCCTCCTCACTACGACGGCACCCCTGACCCCGCGGAGTTGTTGCAGCTCTACGAGCTGAGCATCGAGGCGGCCAATGGCGACGAGAAAGTCATGGCGAACTGGTTCCCCATGGCGCTCAAGGATGGTGCTCGTTCGTGGCTCCCGAACCTGCCTCCGGGCTCGATCTCCTCCTGGACGAGATGCGTGACCTCTTCATCGCCAACTTCTAGGGCACTCGCGACCGCCCCCCGGCCGCGGGTGACCTACGCCGCGTCAAGCAGCAACCAGGAGAGACCCTCCAGAAGTACATCCAGCGCTTCAACAACATTCGCCTCAAGATCCCCAAGGTGACGGACGAGGCCATCATCTCGGTGTTCTCTGATGGCGTCCGCGACGTCAATATGAAGGACGAGCACGCCATCCATGAGGAGTTGTGCACATCCCTGGAGCTGTTCAACCTAGCGACCAAGTGCACAAGGGTTGAGGAAGGGCGCCTTTCCCTCCTCAAGCTCCTAGCTGCTGACCCGGAGGAGAAGAAAGCCAAGGCTAAGGACGTGAAGCGCAAGGGAGTCGCCGTGCTCGTGGCGGAGCCGGACACGAAGCGCGGCAGGGACCATCCTGACTCATCCAAGAGCAGCCGACCCTTCTGCGCCTTCCACAACGTGCACAACCACAACACCAATGACTGTCAAGAGCTCAGGGCCATTTGCGACGGACACTTCGGTCGACGCCCCGTGTGCAACGACCGAGGCTATTACCAAGGAGGAGGACGTGGCGGAGGACGCTGGGATGACCGTGGCCCACGCCAGGAGTGGCTCGACCGGCCTCGTGAGGACCGTTGGCAGGACCAGCCTCGTGAGGGCGCCTGGAGTGATCAGCCTCGTGAGGATCGCTCTCAGGGCAACGCCGGTCTTCCTCCACTGCCGCCACCACCAAGAAGGAATCGCAACCTGAAGGAAATATGCCCTAGAGGCAATATTAAAGTTATTATTTATTTCCTTATATCATGATAAATGTTTATTATTCATGCTAGAATTGTATTAACCGGAAACGTAATACTTGTGTGAATACATAGACAAACAGAGTGTCACTAGTATGCCTCTACTTGACTAGCTCGTTGATCAAAGATGGTTATGTTTCCTAGCCATTGACATGGGTTGTCATTTGATTAACAGGGTCACATCATTAGGAGAATGATGTGATTGACTTGACCCATTCCGTTAGCTTAGCACTCGATCGTTTAGTATGTTGCTATTGCTTTCTTCATGACTTATACATGTTCCTATGACTATGAGATTATGCAACTCCCGTTTACCGGAGGAACACTTTGTGTGCTACCAAACGTCACAACGTAACTGGGTGATTATAAAGGTGCTCTACTGGTGTCTCCGAAGGTACTTGTTGGGTTGGCGTATTTCGAGATTAGGATTTGTCACTCCGATTGTCGGAGAGGTATCTCTGGGCCCACTCAGTAATGCACATCACTTAAGCCTTGCAAGCATTGCAACTAATGAGTTAGTTGCGGGATGATGTATTACGGAATGAGTAAAGAGACTTGCCGGTAACTATATTGAACTATGTATTGAGATACCGACGATCGAATCTCGGGCAAGTAACATACCGATGACAAAGGGAACAACGTATGTTGTTATGCAGTCTGACCGATAAAGATCTTCATAGAATATGTGGGAGCCCATATGAGCATCCAGGTTCCGCTATTGGTTATTGACCGGAGACGTGACTCGGTCATGTCTACATAGTTCTCGAACCCGTAGGGTCCGCACGCTTAAAGTTTCGATGACAGTTATATTATGAGTTTATATGTTTTGATGTACCGAAGGTTGTTCAGAGTCCCGGATGTGATCACGGACATGATGAGGAGTCTCGAAATGGTCGAGACATGAAGATTGATATATTGGAAGCCTATATTTGGATATCGGAAGTGTGCCGGGTGAAATCGGGATTTTACCGGAGTACCGGAGGGGTTACCGGAACCTCCCGGGGGTTAATGGGCCATAGTGGGCCTTAGTGGAGAAGAGGAGAGGCGGCCAGGGCAAGGGCCGCGCGCCCCTCCCCCCTAGTCCGAATAGGTCAAGGAGAGGGGGCGGCGCCCCCCCCCCTTCCTTCTTCTCCTCCACCTCTTTCCCCCTCTTCTCCTAATCCAACAAGGAATAGGGAGGGAGTCCTACTCCCGGTGGGAGTAGGACTCCTCCTGGCGCGCCCCCTCATGGCCGGCCGCACCTCCCCCCTTGCTCCTTTATATACGGGGGCAGGGGGCACCCTAGGGACAACAATTGATCGTTTGATCTTTTAGCTATGTGTGGTGCCCCTCTCCACCATAGTCCACCTCGATAATACTGTAGCGGTGCTTAGGCAAAGCCCTGCGTCGATAGAACATCATCATCGTAACCACGCCGTCGTGCTGACGAAACTCTCCCTCAACACTCGGCTGGATCGGAGTTCGAGGGACGTCATCGGGCTGAACGTGTGCTGATCTCGGAGGTGCCGTGCGTTCGGTACTTGATCGGTTGGATCGTGAAGACGTACGACTACATCAACCGCGTTGTGCTAACCCTTCCACTTTCGGTCTACGAGGGTACGTGGACAACACTCTCCCCTCTCATTGCTATGCATCACCATGATCTTGCCTGTGCGTAGGAATTTTTTGAAATTACTACGTTCCCCATCACGACCACCATCAAGACGAGGGGGCCGGGGGCTTCCAGGAGCCGCGTGCTATCGCCTGCATCTTGGGCAGAGCTCAAGCCCCGGCCTCTCAACGCATCTTGAAGCAGTTTGTCCGCGAAGTGAACACAATCCTCCCCAAGCTCGAGGCAACGCGCCCGCTCAGGTGGTCCAAGTGCGCCATCAACTTCAGTTCGGCAGATCAGCTCAAGTGCGCGGCTAACGCTGGTGCTCTCCCGATGCTTTGTTCACCCGTCATCAGCAACGTACAAGTCACCAAGACCCTCATCGACGTCAGTGCAGGGCCGTAACGCCCACGATGCGGCTATATCTCCCACGTGTCGAGGCACGACTTAGAGGCATAACCGCATTGTAGGTATTGTCGCAAGAAGGGTCATCTTCACACAATCCCATGTAATGAACAAGAATGGGATAACGAGTGTTGGCTTACAATCGCCACTTCACACAATACATAAATTAAATCATACATCATCCAAAATCCACACATGGACCGACTACGGTCAAATCCAAATGAAAATAAGATAGCCCCAAATGCTAGATCCCCGATCGTCCAAACTGGGCTCCACTACTGATCATCAGGAAACGAAACATAGTAACGACCACGTTCCTCGTCGAACTCCCACTTGAGCTCGGTTGCGTCACCTGCACTGGTATCGTCGACACCTGCAACTGTTTTGGTAGAAAACTGTGAGCCACGAGGACTCAGCAATCCCATTACCATGGGTATCAAGACTAGCAAAGCTTAATGGGTAAGGAATGGATAAGTGGTGAGGTTGCAGCAGCGGCTAAGCAAAATATGGTGGCTAACTTACGCAAATAAGGGTGAGAAGAGAAGCAAACGGAACGGTCGAGAAGCTAGAAGTGATCAAGAAATGATCCTGAAACTACTTACGTTCATACATAACCCAAAAACCGTGTTCACTTCCCGGACTCCGCCGAAAAGAGACCATCACGGCTACACACGCGGTTGATGCGTTTTAATTAAGTCAAGTGTCAAGTTCTCTACAACCGGATATTAACAAATTCCCATCTGCCACATAACCGCGGGCATGGCTCTCGAAAGTTTATACCCTGCAGGGGTGTCCCAGCTTAGCCCATCACAAGCTCTCACGGTCAACGAAGGATATTCCTTCTCCCGGGAAGACCCGATCAGTCTCGGAATCCCGGTTTACAAGACATTTCGACAATGGTAAAACAAAACCAGCAAAGCCGCCCGAATGTGCCGACAAATCCCGATAGGAGCTGCACATATCTCGTTCTCGGGGCACACCGGATGAGCAGTCCATACAACTAAAACCAGCCCTCAAGTTTCCCCGAGGTGGCGCTGCAAAGGGCTCTAGTTTGGACCAACACTCGGAGGAGCACTGGCCCGGGGGGGGTAAATAAGGATGACCCTCGGGCTCCGGAAACCCAAGGGAAAATGGCTTAGGTAGGAAAATGGTAAAACCAAGGTTGGGCCTTAGTGGAGGAGTTTTATTCAAAGCGAACTATCAAGGGGGTCCCATAAATCACCCAACCGCGTAAGGAACGCAAAATCAAGGAACATAACACCGGTATGACGGAAACTAGGGCGGCAAGAGTGGAACAAAACACCAGGCATAAGGCCGAGCCTTCCACCCTTTACCAAGTATATAGATGCATTAATTAAATAATAGATATTGTGATATCCCAACAAGGTTCATGATATCCATGTTCCAACATGGAACAAACTTCTTCATCTTCACCTGCAACTAGCAACGCTATAAGAGGGGCTGAGCAAAAGTGGTAACACAGCCGAACAACGGTTTGCTAGGAAGGGTGACAAAGGTTAGAGGTTCATGGCAATTTGGGAGGCTTGAAGAGCAAGTGATAGGTAGCGCAGCATAGCGATAGAACGATGCAACTAGCATAGCAATGATAGTAGTGAGATCCAGGGTAACGGTCATCTTGCCTGAAATCCCGCTAGGAAGAAGAACGGGTCCATGAAGAAGATGAAGCCACGAAGACAAACCAAGCGTAGACGAACGAATCCTCACGCTCGCAACGAAACAGGAACTAACGCGAAGGAGCACAACCGGAAAGAAGCAAACAACAAGGTAAACACACAACACATAACAAGGCATGATGCTCAACCAAGTATGATGCATGACAAGGCTACATGAAGCTACTCATGGCAAGAGATGATGCATACAAGAGCAACACATCAAAGCAAGTTTAAATGAGGCCGGAAACAACAAACAACAATTCCGAAAAAATCCCCATGTGCCTATTTCGAATTGCTACTGTTCTGCCCTATACACAATTTTAAAGTTGTTAAACATGCAAAATAAGTGCATCAAGTTAATCTATGCATTTTTCTACCCCATATACATATAAAGTTTATTTAAAACAGAGTTACGGTTATTTAGTTACGAAATAAATCATTTTAGCATGTGCTTTATGCAAATTAATGCAAACAACAATTTTAAATATTTTTAACAGGGATGAAAGTTGCCTATTGTGAAAGAACATGAAAAACTGAGCAAGAAGCATATATGACATGTTTCATTTGGATGCATGGATATTTAAATATGAGCATTTTAAAATGATGGCATTCCTGTAATTATGCATGCACTGAAAATAGAGAAAAATCTCTGAGATGGAAAAAAAACGCGGGCCAGATTGCAGCAACCTGCAGCGGCCCAGGAAGATTTGGCCCAAGTGACAGTGTGTGTGTAGCGGAAAGAAAGAAAAAAACAGGGCGAAAATTAGGAGCACTTGGGAATCGAACCCAGGACCTGCTGATTCGTTGCACACTCTGAAGACCACTAGGACAGCAGTATGTTGCTGGTATCATAGGGGATAGGCGCAAGATGAAGAAGAACAAGGGCTTGATCTGGGTGAGCCAAAATTGGTGCAAAAAGATGTTGTCGTGGGGATTTGATCCCTGGTTGCCTAGGTGCAAACCTGCTAGTCTAACCAGTAGCAACAGAAATGCACCTGAGATAATTCGCAGACAAACAGTAACTGAACCAACAGTTTGAGCAAACCTGACTAGAAAAAAATAACAGAAACAAGATGAAAAAGAATAAGGGGCGCCTGGTATTTGATCCCTGGATCCCTTGGATACGTGCATGCGCTGTTAACCAGATGGGCTACTATAGAAGTCTGCTAAGAAGTGCCTTATGCTCGAGATGAATGCCCTGGCGTTGATCTGACGAAACTGAAAACGGAATCAGAGATGGCTCGAATGCACGGTGGACATGGCCGGCGCTGGGAGCCAACACCAGCGGCTCCAGGTCGCCGGCGGTGCTGCGGAAACAGGTGGGGGTGCTGCCGTACAAGCGGCGGTGGCTGAGGGTGTGGCGTGCGGAATCCCTGGGAGAGTTCACTGAAGAAGGATGTGCATGTGCGTGCAAACAAACCGAGGAGGCAGAGCCACCTCACCGGACTTGCCTTCCGACGTGCTCGGGAAGCAAGGGTCGGCCATGTCAAGGGGCGGCACGGAGCTACTGCTCCCTGGATGGATCATACAGGGCGATGGGTTGTGATGCGTGTGTGTGAGCACGTGTGTACACGCAGGGCGAGCTCCAGGAACTCGTCCATGGTGGACATGGCGTCGGCTTGCTCGGGAAGAGGACTACGGCGAGAGAAACGATTCGGAGAGGGAATGGGAGGAGCGGCTGCTCACCGAGGGGTTGCTGTTGGAGTTGCACGTGGTCGACGGTGGCCTGGGACGGTGAGAAGACTCGCTGATCGGGGCAGCGTCCTCGGTTCCGTGAAGCAGAGGAAGCAGGGGAGGAAGACGTCGATGGACTTGGCGTCTCCAGCCTTGGATCGCAGAGGAACGGGGTCATGGCGGCGTCTCGATGCGCGTGGATGGAGAAAGGGTCGGCGACGAGCTTGCTACGCCGGAGGAAAGCTTGAGCACGAGCCGGCCATGGCGTCGGGCGGCGGTGATGGGGCGAGGTGGAGCTACCCTTACCTGGCTGGCGGCGCGGAGGGGGAAGGGAGGAGGATGGGGAAACCCTAGGGAGGGGGCGCTGGTTAAAAAGGAGGGGCGTGGGCGCCGTGGTAGCCACGGTGGCCATGTGCCCCTGAATATTACTGTGAGAGGAGAGGTGATCGGGAGGAGGAAGAAAAGTAGGAGTAGAGAGACTGCCAGGTGGGTCTGGATGGGTATCCAGCGTGGATTCACCATGGGAGAGAGCGAGGGGGGCTGCGCTGAGGCTGCTGCTGGACCGGCCTGGGAGGAGGAGGCCCAGGTAGGCCGCTCTTGCTGCTGTCTCTTTTCTTTTTCATTTTCCTCAGGCAGAAAATAAACAGAAAAGCACATGGATAAAAGAGGGATGTATGAGAGATATAAGAATATCCCCACGAAGCTGGAATTATGCACTAATTGAAATAATTGGTTTGGGCATTTTTAGAGAAACAAAATTATCGCAAGTTTGAACTAAATTCAAACTTGAGGCAATTTTGATTCCAACCAAATCAAGTCCAAAATAGCTTAAAATTGGCAGAGATGGTTTAGGCATGGTGAAATAGCATCAGGAAAAGAATGAACATTAATGGAGGAGGAAATAATGTCGCTTGACATGAAATCCAAAATTGATATAAAGGAAGAAGTGGATAGGTTGTGCACTTGGGGGAAAATGTCGATGGAAAATGTGAAGAGGGATAGAACACCAACAACACATCACCATGAAGAAAGCAACCCACATGGTGATCATAATGCAATAAAATGACACAAGGCATATCAAATCATATAGCATAGCATAGCAAGATGATCATGGCAACAACAAGGATGGCATACTATAATCAATAATGAACATGATGCAAGAAGCAAAATATGACAAAGGCACTCATCATGAACATGGCATAAACATATAGGAATGAAATATGCAAAACAATTATGATAAAGCACAAACATAATAAACACGACAACAACTACAATAAAGGAAGGCATCTGAAGCGTCAGTCTCGGGGCGTTACAAGGGCTCAACGTCCTGTCCGTCGAGACGTTCGACAGCCTTCATGTGCCATACGATCAGCTTCAGCCTACCAAGCCCTTCTTAGGAGTGACCGACGGTTCCACCACGCCGTTGGGGCAGGTCCGCCTTCCCGTCACCTTCGGAGAACGCAACAAATACCGCACCGAGCTCATCGACTTCGACGTTGCTTACATCCGTCTGCCATACAATGGCATCCTCGGATACCCGGCCCTGGCCAAGTTCATGGTGGTGACGCACCACGGCTACAACGTCCTCAAGATGCCAGGAAGAGGCGGGATCATCACAGTCCCCTGCGAGGAAAGAGATGCGGTGTGCTCCCTCGAGCGCGCCTTCCAAGCAGCGTCAATTGAAGACCCTGACAGCAATGCAGCTCAGCACACTCCTGAGGTCGCCCCCAAGAAGAAGAAGCATCTACTCCGCGCCGGACCTCAGGAGGGCGGCGTCGCGAGTGGTACCTCGTCAGGATCAGCGCCCGCACCTGGGGCGCCTCCCTCCCTCACATAGGAAGGCGCGCCCGGTGCCCTCCTCGGGCAGGGCTCGGGGCGCTCTTCTGGAGGGCCTCAGACCTTGCCAACATCATGAGGGAGGCGCTCGGGCACCACTTGGAGGTGTGCTTCGCGGCACGTCTCCCTCAGGACGACACAGGGCGAGGGACGCCCAGCGCTTAGGAGTTCATTGCCAAGACCACTCAGGAACTACAAGAAGCGAGAGCCATGCGCGGCGACCGCCGCTCACCAGGCGCAGCTCCCCATCCAGGCGAGGATGTCGGGCTGCGCATCTGCATCAACGTCCAAGGGCTCAACAGGGCCACGTCTCAGGAGCTCTTCCGGCCTTCGCGCGTGGGGCACTGCGAGGGCCCACCTCACAACTACGTTCGCATGCCTTTTGGCCTGCTGAGCGTGGCGTCCGCCTTCCAGCGCAGCCTGCAGAGCATCTTGGTGGCTCAGGAGGCCAGGCACCATGCAGTCCTGGCGAAAATGGAGACGGTTCTCAAGGAACCACCTGGACCCCCAGGGCCTCCCGAGGCTCAGGACCCCGGTGGCTCGTGAGGAGCAACCCCAGCACCATGCATCTTCAGCTGCCCCAACACTCCTTCTACAACGGAACCAGGTGACATTTTCCAAGTTCATTTAGCTGGGAGTGCCCCTCGGGCTGCATTATTCCCAGGTCGCGTGGGTCCGTCCCTGTGTTATGTATCCCTTTTTATGCCTTTAGCTCACCTTGATGGGGCGCCCCTCGGGCTGCATCATCCCCAAGCCGCCCGGGTCCAGCCCAGTGGCACGTATCGTTCATGCATTTACTTGAGCTAGTTTGCTTTCCATGCTTAATCTATCTATGACTATCACCCGCTCGATTGTCACCCACCACGGGAGCTGCTCACACCGGCACGGCGCTTGTGCATGGGTCCGTCCCTGCAGCATCGACAAATCTGAGCGGTCGAGCTCTGGCCTGCGGCACGCCCCACGCGTGTCACCTCACCAGGCCCTTAGTGCCTTCATTCTCTTGCAGAGAAACCAGTGGCCGGACGGCAGTCATAATGGCAATCGCGCCCTTCCTCGTGCTGGCTTGCAGGAACCTCCTGAGGACCACAGCAGGCGGCACCGCGAGCTCCCTCTTCTCCCATGTAATCCGCTTGCGTGTTAAAAGGGGGGATCCTGAGCATCGCGACTCAGGAGCTCTTACTGGCTCTCTAGCCCTCACCCCCGGCCTTGACCACGGCATCGCGACCTGGCATACCAGCGGCGGCTGAGCTCGCTCGAGGGCTGGGACCTGAGGACATAGAGCACGAAGGAAAGCGTGGGGAAGAGACTCGTACGGGCCTGGCTATGCTACAACCACCCACGCACGAGTCTGGCGCCTCGTGAACCAACCCGGGACTACCAAGATAAGTTTCACGCTCGGGTCAACCAATCGCTACGGCATAGAATTCTCATTTGTGTCGCCCCTTTACGGCAACGTAATCTCCCTTTCTTACCTCTTGGTGGTCGCTTGCACACTAAAGGGGACCTCCTGAGCATCGCGACTCAGGGGCTCTTACTGGACCTCGGGCCGCTCACCTCCTGGCCTTGACCACGGCATCGAGACCTGGCATACCAGCGATGGATGAAGCCTGCTTGGGGACCGGGACCTGCCAGCATAGAGCACCACGCAGTCACGAGGTTGGAAAGGGGAAACCGAGCCGAAACTGGACACGCACATGCACAATTTCATAGTAAGGATAATATCGACACATTCCGGACCCTTTACACGCCCACTCGGGGCTCTTCTCAATTCCTCACAGGGAACAAAAGAAAGGAAATTCAAGGAGCCCTATCTACACACGCCAGCGCGGTCGACGCCATCGTCAACAGTGGGCCACAGGAGGCTGGCGCCAACCCCATCCAGATCAGCGGCGGCAACGGCCGCATGCTGCAACCTTGCTCCGGGCGCGGCGAGAACTTGGGGGCATGTAGCTGTCGTCGCTCGTCTCTGGGGTCTCGTAGAGCTCGGGAGAATCACTGGACTCCCAAGCGTCACTGCTGCTACCGGAGGAGCCGTTGGCGACGCGGGCAGCAGGCCCTGCTCCTGCTGCAACTCCGTCCTGACGGCCCCTTCTGGAGCAGCACTCCAGACGGCGGCCTTGTGCATTGAAGACCTTGAGGAACAATGTGGAGGCACACTCGAAGTGGATCGCGAGGGCGCCTTCCGCACGGCACACTCGAGCGATCTCACCCCAGCCCCGGGTCATGAAGATCTTGCCCGAAGAGACGGCTTCGACTTCCGCTCCAGTCGCCGGCGTGTCCCAGTCGGCGTGCTGTAGCCAAAGCTCGAGGGGCCCCCTCGGCGGCATCTCGGCAGAGAAGAAGGAAGGGAAGCGGATCCAAGTACACGGAGGCATCACCGCCCAAAACACGAGTTCGCGCGAGGAGTCCGCGGCATGGACTCCGGGGGCGACGACGCGCGCCATCGCGGTGTGACGACCATGGCTGCGGCGCGGGCGCCGCCGCCCGCCACCTCTTCCTCCTGAGCCTTAGGCTTGGGCGTACAGGGGTAACGGATACCCAGGAGGAGGCCGCTCGCACCAAGGCCTTGTCACCTCCTGCATCACCACCACGTCACGGCGATGGACCGGCCTCTTCTTCGGCGGGAGTGGCCCTAGCTCATCGCGGGGAGTCTTTCCCTTCTCCGCAGCGGAAAACCTCTTCGGCGGCGCCATTGGTGTCGCTATTAGGAATGGAGTAGAGGGGGAGAAGCGAGGGGAATGGCAAGAGATGGGCGACGGGGGCTCAGCCCCCTCCCCATTTATAGCAGGAGAAGGCCAACCAGCACCCCCCATGATCATAGGTAATGATGGTTTTTCCTTGCATGCAGCAGGGACTCGTCAAGTCGGGCAGTTTCTGAGGCATTGTGGTGAAGCGGAGACGCCCACGTCCAATCAACCGCCACATGTCTACCAAGGCCGCAGGCTATTGGGCCCGCGGCGCTCCGCACTTGCCCTTTGGCTTCGCCCCGAAGCCAAGTCCGAGCGCGCCTTGGGCCCGGGGGCTACTATCGGCGTTCTGGGAACGAGGGTCCCCAGACTTGCCTGCCTGTGGCCCACGGCGTGGCTCTCCAAGTGGGCCCGTACAGCCCATCTTCACCAGCGAGCACTCAAGACCCTCGCGAGGGGCCAAGCCTCGCGAGGCGGGCGACACAAGACCCCCTCAGGAGCGGCCTCACCAGGCTGGCTCGCGAGGGGCGGAGAGATCAAGGCAAGGCAAACCTCACGAGGTGTGAATGACGCAAGCCATGACGACCATGGCCAGGCGGGCGCCAGCGCGCACAGTGTCCTTGTTTCCTCTTTAGTGCTAAGGAGGCAAGCGCAGACGAGGAGTACCGAGGCGTCAAGCAAAGGTTTCCATATCAGTGCAACAAGACCAAGACCAGCAGGACGGCAAGACGGAGGTCATCGTGGAGCGCAAGACGGCGTCACCACCAGAGCCTTTGGCAGGCGAAGACTCTTTTGTCAGGATAAGTTGTACTAGTTGTCCCCTTTCAAATTGGCCGTTGTGGGATCCCTTCCCGCTCAATATTTGGGAAGAGGACCAGGGCCTCTATAAATAGGACTAGCCAGTACAGTAGGGGGGGAAACGAGATTCAGATCGCATCCTCACACCCACAAGTTCACCAGGCACAAGAGCACCTCTCCTTAGGAGGCTGTTCTTCCCCTTGTACTGTTCATCCTCAGCCCAAGAGGCGATCCACCACCACCACACTGGAGTAGGGTATTACACCACAACGGTGGCCCGAACCAGTATAAATCTTGTGTCTCGTGTGTTGTGAGTTTGTCATGCCTAGCCTAGAGATCACGAAGTGTGTGAGGGCGTGATCGGTGAGGGGGAGATCTTCGCGCGCACCCTAGTGTTCGAACCTTAAGGGTTTTGCCGGAACCCGAAATCCGACAGAGGGCCGCAATGGCGATGGGCGCCGATGCCGCGAAGCATGCGGCGAAAAGGCCGCGCAGCTCCTCCCAAGAAGCCACAGAAGATCCTGGCAGGTTGAGCAACCAGGCGCGCGGCGTGCCAGCGAGGGCCATGGGGAGCCAGTTAGCCATGACCTTGTCGTCGCCTCCAGCTTCCAGAATGGCCTCCTCGTACACCAGCAGGAAGGCCGATGGATCCCTCACACCGTCATAGCGGGGTGGCATCTCCGGCCTGAACTTGTGCGGCCACTGCACATGCCGCAAAGCGGGGGTAAGGGCCCTGAGTCCCATGGCACCGTCGCGGGCGTCCGTCGATCCTGTCGGAGGAGCGGCGCCGGCCATGGGGGCCGGACAGAGAGGTGAAGCTGGCGGAGGGTCCAAGCTTCAGCGCACCCCTACCTAGGGCGCCAAATGTCAGATTCAGGGTTCTGGCAAACCCTTGAGGTTCGAACTCTAGGGTGCGCACGAAGGATTCTCTCCCCCTAGCCTGCTCAGACAACGATCTCAAGGCCTAGCTCGTCGAACCAAAGGAACAAGAGACACGAGGGTTTATACTGGTTCGGGCCACCATTGTGGTGTAATACCCTACTCCAGTGTTGTGTGGTGGATTGCCTTGTAGGCTGAGGATGAACAAGTACAAGGGATGAACAACCTCCTGAGGAGAGGTGTTCTTGAGCTCGGTGAGCTGGTGTGTGTGAGGGTGATCCGGATGATCCGTCCCTTACTATGGTGGTGGCTAGTCCTATTTATAGAGGCCCTGGTCCTCTTCCCAAATGTTAGGCGGGAAGGGATCCCACAACGGCCAATTTTGAAGGGAGACAACTAGTACAAGCTATCCTGACAAAAGGTGGTCTTCGCCTGCCAAAGGCTCTGGTGGTGATGTAGCTATGGGCTCCGCGATGACCTCCGTCCTGCCGTCCTGCTGGTCTTGGTCTCGTTGCACCGATATGGAAACCATTGCCTGATGCCTCGGGACTCCTCGCATGCGCCTACCTCTTTAGCACCAAAGAGGAAACTGGTACTCTGCACCCACTGGCGCCCGCCTGGCCTTGGTCGTCACGGCTCACATCATGCGAACCTTGCGAGGTTCCCCTCGCATAGATATCTCCGCTCTTCGGGAGCCATCCTAGCGAGGCCACCCCCAGGGAGGTCTTGGCGTCGTCCACCTCGCAAGGCTTGGCCCCTCGCGAGGGTCTTGATTTGTCATTGTCGAGGTCGGGCCGTACCAGGCCATTTGTGGAGCCACACCATGGGCCGCAGGCAGGCAAGTCTGGGTACCCCCGGTCCCAGAACGTCGACATCTAGGTGTTGGATCAAACAGGAAAGTAGTGGGCAAAGTTGTATAGCATGAATCTAGGACGTGGTTCAAAGAGGAAAGGAAGGGGGAAAGTTGTGGGGGAAGTTGCATAGCATGAATCTAGGACGTGGTTCAAAGAGGAAAGGAAGGGTGAAAGTACTAGTAGAGACTGGCTATCTAGCACCTACGTTGGTCGAAAAGGGAAAACGATGACAAACGCAGTACGCACATCTGTAACGAACTGATCTTTTTGTTTTGCGGTACAAGGCTGTAGAGTTTGAGTAGGACTAGATTTGCCGGCCTCACATAGGGAAAGGTGTCTAAAGATAGAAAAACTGGGACCAACACAAATATGCTCCTTGGTTGTTTGTTCTTTCTTGCAATAGACTATGCATCACCCCTTTATACATCGGTAGATGCACGTGGTGCTGGTGCGTCCACCGTCCCGTGCAACTCTTTAGCTGTTGTTAATCTAAGGCCCTGTTTGGCTAAAAAGTCCTAGGGCTTTTTTAGTCCCAACTAAAAAGTCCCTAGTCCCTACCTGCTTGGTTCCAGGGACTAAACAAAGACTAGAGGTTATTAAATGACATGCTAAAAGACCAAGTTACCCCTAGTAATTAACTAATAGAGATAAGATGCACTGCGGGGCAGGGGCAACTGTTGGAAAAATTCCCAAAAAGCATGAGGGTCTTCTTTCTTTAGTCCCAAATGCCCACTTTTAGTCCCTAAAAGTCCCTCCTGTTTGGTTTAGATGGGACTAAAAGGTACTTTTTTTAGTCCCTACACCAAAAAGTCCCTGAGAACAAACACCCTCTAATAATGCCGCTGGAAAATTGATGCAATGCCACAGTTAAAAGGAAATTACATGTTTAATGAATTTTATTGTTAATATAATCTCTTTGTTAATATGAATCAATGCCACCGTTTGAGAAATGCTACTGTCTTGCTTTCTTTCCCATTTAGATAAGTTAGATGCTTCTTTTTGTTGGCTTCTGTGTCATCCACCGTTGTTGACCACTAGTTGTTTCCTTTGCACCTCTGTGTAAATAGGGTTATCTACTTCACCTCGTTGCTATTGTGACCTTTTGTTGCACTACAAAACACTTTTGTTTTAAGTGTGTTTTGTGCAGTTCAACCAAAATGTCACACTGACTTGCTTGATTGCTTGATCTTAGTGGAACTGCACAAAAGGATATCTGAGTTCCTATGCATGTTGGCAGATTTGGTTCAGATCTTCTTCTGGTGAGTTGTTTGAAATCCACGTCATGAGAGGTCAGTACTAGCCTTCTTTCACATGATTGTGCAGTGTGCGTTCATATGTTGTGCTACTTATACGGTAATGTTGCTTGATTTTAGTGAACTGCACAAATGGAGACAAGACTTCCAATCTGTATGTGCACCGTAATATCCCATTGAGGTAAGATAAGGATATTTCACAACTGCTGGCCTATATTTTGCCACTTTCATCAGAAAATTAATGTCGTTGTTTAGTGCTATACTTGTGCTCCCTAATTGACATGCCAAATCTTACATTGAAGGCGAAGCTTGTCTGTCATTGAACCAAGTGATGAAGGGGAAGAACAAGCGGAAGAAAAACAAAAATCAACTCCCGGTGCTGTAATCAAGCACTGGAACTGTGATGACACAAGTAATGATATAGTTTTGCATCTTAATTTATTGCTATGGCTGGAACGAGCAATTGTTTTGCCACTGATTTGATGCCACTCTTAATGTAATATGTAATTATCTCTACTTGTGCAAACAGGGATCTTCTTTGAAGATAACATATATTTTAGTGGAACTGCACAAGAAGATGTTGGAAACATTAAACTAATCGAGGAGTATATAGTAAGCATGTAAACCATAGTAGATAACAACAGATGGTTCCGGACAAGTGCTTGATCTGTATGCTCTACACAATAAGCCTCCTAACAAAGGTTGGTACTCGCCCACGGATTTCATCCATATGATTGAGCTTTGTCATTTCTATTGGTGTTGTGCTACTGTTTAGATACTGTCATGAGGAAGTGGTATTGTCCTTGAGAAGTGCTTCATCTGTGCTATTTTAAATATTTCCTTTCCTTTTTTTCGAGCAAACAGCGATGCTAGCATTTAGTTGCCCTCTTGTCTTTGCACAACAGGGTCATCCTCCTCTGAAGAAGAATACGGACTACGTGAAGTGCCATGTTCCGATTATGCTAGGATAAGAAGCCAAGCCTCTCTTCTTAAGAAGGGAGCAGTTGAAGGATGGTTACATTATTGCACACAAGAACAAACTAACTTCAGCTCAGAAGGACTCACGGATCTCCATCTTTGTTGTTGTGATGGCGAATACAGTGTTGTGTTAGGATTCCTTCCGGTGAGTTCCATTTTTTTAAATTTGTGCTCTGCTTGGATCATGTAGGTTGCCTATTTAAGCTGTCAATTAATGGTACATTTTGCTTTATACTAATCACTTTTTTTTGTATTTGTGCAAATAGTGGTGCTCAGCTTGATTTCAATGGGAACTGCACAAAATGTTCATGAATACATCGAATCATTCATTTCCACCACAAGAAAGGGGGTGCCGATATGTTCAAGGCGTTGTAACATATAAAGGCGAAATCATACAAGCTACGCGTGAGTTTAGTTGATTTTGGTGGAACTGCACAAAAAGAACAGCTGGTTTATTTAGCACGAGGTGCCATGTCAATGTCCGAACTGATGGCAAACCCTACCCATTCCACAATCATAGGCATTTGATATTTTGGAATGGGAAGACCTTGTCAAAGTTTGCTCATTGATGTACGAAAAACAACACGCATTTGACATTTTGGAATGGGACAACCTTGTCAAATTTTGCTCATTGATGTTAGCAAGAAGACATGCGTTTGATATTTTCGAATGGGACGCCCTTTGCTGTCAGCAGCATTGATCGATTTTTCTTTATTCTTTAGTCGTGAAGTAAATATTGGCTCTGACATGTGAATCGCTGAGATGCATAATCATCGATTGTTTTGAATGTTCCCTATGAATTGCCAGGCCTGTGTGTTTGATTGCAATGTACAGGAACGCTAAAAAGCTTCTCAAACTCTTTCTACTCTCTCTGTTCCTTTTTACTTCGCATATTAGATTTCTTTCAAGTCAGTTGATTTTACATTGTGAATGTTCATACTTTTTCTATAAGATTGGTCAAAGTAGAGATACTTTGACCTCAGACAAAACTTATATGCAGACTAAAAAGGACCGGAGGGAGTACATGTGAAACTGCTGCAAACGAGGTGATCACCCTGGGAATAATGCTAGTACATATTGTTTTGCATGTTCATCCAATGCCAGCGATACAAGAATTCGAACTAATTGAACTAAATTCATTCATACAAGGTCGGATTTCATATAAACATGTCGGATTTCATTACATTTCATACATTCTTCAACTAAAAAGGGGTGCGGTGGAGGTATAATAATTAACCGAAGCTACCCACCCGTGTCCGGCTGAGCTAAACAAAAGCTTCTTCTCCAGCGCAGCTCTCCGATTCCACGTCGCCACCAAGAAGCTAATCGGCCGTCAATGGTCAACCCGCCTAGCTTGGCTTCAACCGGAGGGTAGCAGCGGTGGCCTTACTTGGGCCCGAGCGGCGGCGACCTACCGTGTTCTACTCTTCCTTGTTTTCTGTGTGGCGTGGCCTCGTTGGAAGCGGGGCGGGGCCTCGACGGAGATGACAATGTCCTCTGTCTCGTTGTTGGCGGGGCGGCGCCTGAGCGGAGTGGGGGAAATCCTCGCCCTCGTTGGCGACAGGGTGGGGCCTCGGCTGAGCCAGCTATGTCCTCTGCCTCATTGTTGGCGGGGCGGGGCCTCGGCGGAGCCGGCGGAGCCGGCGATGTCCTCTGCCTTGTTGTTGGCGCGGCGGGGACTGGGCAGAGCAGGGCCTCGCAGAAGCTGGCGTAATCCTTCGCCTCGGTGCCGGCAGGGCGGGGCATCAGCGGAGCCGGCAGTGTCCTCTGCCTCGTTGTTGGCGCCGGGGGGCCTCGGTGGAGCAGGGCCTCGTTGACGCCAGCGGAGCGGGGACTCATCGAAGCCGGCATTGTCCTCTGCCTCGTCCTCGATCTCGCCAAACAGTGCCTCGCCCGCTTCATCGCCCTCTTTATAGGCGGCCGCAGCCTCTGCCACCCGCATGCGGTACCGCCAGCGCTCGAGGCGGCTCTCGCGAGCGGAGTGGTATGAGTCGAGCAGCGCCTCCTTCTCTGCCCGCTCCGCGGCGATCTGCTCCTCCACCTGCAGGTGCTCCTGGAGGAGATGGTGGTTGTGGGCGCCGGCGGCCTGCGCCTCCCGGAACTGCTCCTGACGCTTCTGCCTCACCGTGTCCATGTATTGGGCACGGGCCTCGCCAATGGTGGCAATGCACCGGCGAGGATGGCGCGGTGGAGAGGGTTGGCGCCGGATCATCGACTACCATGTTCTCCATTGGGACGTCGTCGTCCTCTGGCTGGCTGCCGGCCAGCCACTCGGCAGCAATGGCTGCCATCTCCTTGTGGTCCGTCGTCCGCCCGACCCGAAGAGCACTGGAGTGCGAGAAAGCCATGGTGGGCAGTAGTGGTGTGGACAGGAAAAAGGGAACGGAGGCGGATGACTGCGGCTATGCTCGGCGCAGCAATTTATATAGCAATGGTGGGTGGCGGAGGGACGGACGGGTGGCGCCGGAGTAGCCGCCTCGGCAACTATCGGTGTCAAAACTGGCAGATCTCGGGTAGGGGGTCCCGAACTGTGCGTCTAAGGATCAAAGGTAATAGGAGGCAGGGGACACAATGTTTACCCAGGTTCGGGCCCTCTCGATGGAGGTAATACCCTACTTCCTGCTTGATTGACTTTTATGAGTATAGGGGTTACAAGAGTTGATCTACCTCGAGATCGTGATGGCTAAACCCTAGATGTCTAGCCTGTGTGATTATGATTGCCTCTATGGACTAAACCCTCTGGTTTATATAGACACCGGAGGGGGCTAGGGTTGTACAGAGTCGGTTTACAGAGAAAGGAATCTTCATATCGACACGCCAAGCTTGCCTTGCACGCCAAGGAGAGTCCATCCGGACATAGGGAAAAGTCTTCCGTATTGTATCTTTACGGCCCATCAGTCCGACCCATGTTGTATAGCCCGGACGCCCGAGGACTCCGTAATCCAGGACTCCCTCAGTAGCCCCTGAACCTAGCTTCAATGACGATATATCCGGCGCGTAGACTATCTTCGGCATTGCAAGGCGGGTTCCTCCTCTGAACACTTCAAATTAGTTGATTACAAGAACTGTATCCGGATTTGCGCAACGACCACACCATTCCTCCGCTAGGGCACAATACTTAAAAAAAAGCATGACATGTCTTTTTGACAATTCCTCGGGCGGGATGTCACATCCAGTTTCTCCATCATTTTGAATCTTTTATCCCGTTTCGCATTTCAAGACGCGGTCTCCGATGACACGTCTTGTCAAAGCAAAAGATCATGTCCCCTTATTACAGGATTCTCATTAATACGGGTTTGGGTAATCCAACCGTGCCGTTCGCACGACCCCTCGGGAACAGGCGAGTTTTAAGGATTGAGGGAGGGGGGCGCTTGATATTCGCAGTCCATATAAGCGGATAGAATCCAACTCTTCCCCCTACGCCTCATTCCCTCTCTGCCTTCCCATCTTGAGCTCCAGCACCCAAGTTCCAAGCTTTCCTCTCCTCTGCAACTCCTCTGACTATGGCCGTCTTTCAAGGCAAGTGGATGGCCTCCTCCATCATGGAGGAGAACATCAAGGAGCTGCGGGACGCGCGGTATCTAACCGTGGAAATCAAGCACAGGCTTCCCGATCCGGCGCAGGCCATGCCTACTCCGGAGCCCGACGAAAGGGTGGTGTTCATCCTCCACTTCCTCCGCGGGCTCGGATTCACCCTCCACCCCTTCATGAGGGGACTCATGTTCTACTACGGGCTAGATTTTCACGATCTGGCCCAAAATTCGTTCCTCCACATCTCGGCGTTTATCGTCGTGTGTGAGGCCTTCCTCCGCGTCCCTCCACATTTCTGCTTATGGCTCAAGATTTTTAACGTGAAGCCGAAGGTGGTCGATGGGCAACACGCGGAGTGTGGCGGTGCCATGGTGAGCAAGCTCCCCAAAGTCAATTGGCCGAAGGGAGTCTTTGTGGACACCATCAAGATATGGCAACAGGAATGGTTCTATATCACAGAACCCCGCGGCTCCAAGTGGGCAGCTGCTCCAGTTTTTAGATCCGGCCTCTGAGGTAAATTCCAAACCTTCGAACATTAGTAGGTTCATTGCTCCAAAGGAGAAGTATTTGAGTAATCCATCCCCCAACAGGACTGGATCAAGAAGGCGGAGCAGTACCGGTGTCCGGCTCTGCTCCCCGAAGACCTAGACAATCCTCTACTAATGAGGATGATGGTCCCGGCGCCATACCAGGCGCCGGTAAAGAAGGACAAGAAGAAGAAGAAGAAGAAGAAGAAGAAGAAGAAGAAGAAGAAGAAGAAGAAGAAGAAGAAGAAGAAGAAAGAGGAGGGCACTTCGGACGAAGTGTCCGGAGAAGTTGATGCCCAATCTTCTCACAAGGACGAGGAGGAGGAGGAGGAAGAGGAGGAGGGAGAAGAAGATCATCCCCGTAAGGGAAAGAAGAGGGCGACCTCGGAAGACCTGGAGGCCGAAGCCTCCAAGAGGGACAAAATCACCTTCCCCGATGACTCAGGGTCAGATGCGGAGGCCATCCCGAAGCATCGTTGCCGGGCCAAACCCCAAGACGACTCGTAAGTAGTCCGGGATTCTACACACTCGCCCAACCTTTATGAATTGTGATGATAACTCTAAGTTCTATCTTTTTAGTCCGGCCCATAGTATCCCACAGCCATCCTCCTCCTCGGGGTATCTGCCGCCGGAGATGATGGAGAGCGAGTCGCCTTCCCCGGCTTCCCCGCCGCCTAGGGCGGACGACCCCGAGGTGTCGTCTCATAGGCCCTCCCCGGGCCTCGAAGAGACGCGAGGGGGGGTGACTTAGTCGTGCCTGAGGGCAACACCTCAGCTGCCGAAGGACTGAGGGGTAAGGCCCCCATGAGGACCGGCGGCAGGGGACGCGGTCAATCCGACCCCTAGCTGCATACTACTCCCGAGACTAATAAGGCTCCAGAGTCCGATGAGCGACCCCCCATGGGACAGGGGGGCGTGGCGACCTTCGCTAATCCGGAGGCGCCGAATACCATGGTGGGCGCACTGCAAAGTGCATCCATCCCGGATGAGCACCACACCCTAATGGGTACGGTGGCTGAGAAGATTCAGTCCGCCAAGAGCGGACTGAACGAAGCCTTTTCTAGCCTGCTGGCAGGCTTCGAGGTATGCAATGTAATAATTTTGGGTTTTGTTTTTATGAGAAATATGCCTGTATATAGATAGTAGCCCCTAAGACTCTGCTCGTTTTTTTTTTGAAAAAAAGCGAGCAGAGGATCAATAACCGGTTGTCAGGTGGTAACATACTTTTATCTTGGTAAACATGCTTCTTTGCTAGTGGCGACTGCCCAATCGGAAGAAGTTTCCGAACTCGAACGGAAACTGGAACGGGCCAATGAGGACCTAGTCCTTGTTAACACGCGGCTCGACCAGGCGCAAGGTATAAGATACATCTTACTGTATGCCTGTTTTATATCCGTGTTTTGTGGGAGCTCGAGAGCTAAAATGCGCGTATTTGTACAGATGGCGCCGCCATGGTGGAGACCCTCAGGGGTGAGCTTGCCCAAGCCAAGGAGCAAGCAATGGTAAGCAAGGCGGCTGCTGATAAAGCGGCTGTGGACTTAACGGCCGAACAGGCCGCTCGACGCCGTTTTGAGGAACGGGTGACCGAGATGGAGCAAAAGCTTAAGGACACCGCCGCCAAGTGCGAATCCTTAGCGAAGGAAAATAAGGCGAAGGAGACCAAACTCGCCAAGGCCCTTCAAGAAGCTTCGGAGGCACAATCTGAATCCCGCGCAACGCGTGAGGAAATCCGTCAAGCCGGACAGATAGCGGCTGGTAAGCCCTTTCTTTTAAAGGTTAAATTTGGGGACCGGAAGTATGCCTTACTTAATCGACTGTGGAGTTCTCCAGACGTCTATGCGGATCTGCCAAAGAGTGCTACGGACGTCGCCCAATTCTTCCAGGCCCAGGAAGGGTACGCGACGGAGAAGCTCTTCTGGTCACAGTTTGCAGGGCAGGAGCGTCCCGTACTGCTAAACGACCAGATGGCACAGTGGGCGGAGCTGTAGAAGATGTCCAGCGCGGCCATGAAGGACGTCATAGGCCGGTTGTGGCCGGCGAAAGCTATTCCAGGCAGCTACTTTAGCCTTGTGCGGCGTCTCGTCGATGTGCTGCCCTGAATTGACGCTGTTATGAGGTGGTCTTGTATAGAAGGGGCACGAATGGCCTTCGCCCGTGTCAAGATGCACTGGGGGAAGATGAAGGCCGAAAAGGTGGCAGTCTAGGGTCCGCCCGAAAGCAAGGACCACCGCACACCAGAGCGCTACTTTGAGGAAGTTCTCGAGGGTGCCCGCCTTGTAGAAGGCCAATGCTTTAAGGATGTAGTGTTCGAATAAACGAGTCCGAACTGTTCGGGAGTTTGGATCATGAACTAAGTCTTTTGTAATATATTTCTTTGTTTATGAAGAGTGTTATCCTCCTGCGTGGCCATTTTTATATCTGAGAGTTCCCAGTCGTCGGCTTCAGCCCCCTTGTAGATACTACTGGGGTGTTCAGAATCGCACGTGACTACACATAACCCAACGTCTTGGTCCATGAAGGAGGTGTCAGTGCGGTGAACCAGGCAATCAAACTATGCGGTTTTATTATTCTCACTTAGTCGTAGGAGTTTGACGATAGGTCTACAAAGTAGCCCTTGGTATGTATGCGGCTATCCTAATTCGGATGCATTGCATAGGTGACCGGAGAATGGTCCTTCGTGTAATACGGAAGAAATCGCTAAGGATTTTGATAAGTCACTCAGTGGTTGACCAGCTCTCGCCGCATCATGACAGTTAGTTTTCGGCTTTCTCTACTGAGGTGCTTAACCGGGTGAACCAGAAACACAATCGCAGTAGTTCTCCCTTTACTACCCTAGCCGATCAGATGGAACGTAAGGTAGCAAACACAGGAGCCGGGCAACCCAACTATTGACCAAAGACATGGTTCGGAGCCGATGCATATAATGCCGAGCTCGATACGCCGAATTGCGCTATAAAGCTGTTTCAGACTTTTTGGTTGGCAACGCATGTGTTGCCATATAGAACCCCTGGCAGTTTTGCCGAGGTGTGTACGTGATGCCACTTGAAGGGACGAAATAAATTCATAAGTGAAGACGCTACCAAGGAAGAATTTGCTTCACTAAAATCAGATTGATACGTCAAAACGTAGTATTATAGAGGGTACCGTAATCACAAAGGCTATTTTACATGCCGGGGGTCTTAAGGCTAAAGAGAAAAGCTCTATACAGGTTCTTTGAGTGAAGTTATGGTTTACAAGATCCTTTGCACTTTCCTGTTGCACATGTGCGCCGCTTTCGCCTAAGTAAGAGAGATACCTTAAGAGGGGTGGTCTTCGACTATTTGGACGGAACCGGACTCGGAAAGAGTCCTTGTGAGTCCATAGGATGAGGAGGTTTTAATTCACCTATGGTAAAAGATGAGAAATAAGTAAAAACGAGGGGGAGACCATATAGGTTCAAACCGTACTATTGGCCTGTCCGTATTTTGCCTCCGTTGATGCCCAAGGTACTTTGAGTGCGTAATTGTGCACGCGTGGTACGAATCTCGCTGAAGTACGTGGCAATCGACGGAGGCAAAACTCCTAATCCGACCCTGGGATTGCCGGGCTGCTCGTATAGCGCACTGTCCGACCTTGCGTAATAAAGTCCGGCGGCTTGATACCCGATGAGGTGTGCGGCTTGACAGGGTCGCTTTGTACTTCGGCCGCGATGGCTGCGGTGTGCTCCTCGGTACGGAGGCAGCATTCCATGTTTCCGCTGATTGTAATGACACCACGGGGACCAGGCATCTTAAGCTTTAGATAGGCGTAGTGCGGGGCCGCGTTAAAGCGGGCGAAAGCGGTTCGCCCGAGCAGTGCGTGATAACCACTTCGGAATGGGACGATATTGAAGATCAAGTCTACGCTTCAGAAGTTGTCCGATGAACCAAAGACGACTTCCAACGTGATTGAGCCCGTGCAGCAGGCCTCTACACTAGGTACTACCCCTTGAAAGGTAGTTTTAGTGGGCTTGATTCTTGATGGATCGATGCCCATTTTGCGGACATTGTCTTGGTAAAGTAGATTGAGATTGCTGCCTCCGGCCACGAGGACTTACGTGAGGTGGAATCCGTCGATGATTGGATCGAGGACCAGAGCTACCGAACCTCCATGATGGATAATGATTTGGTGGTCCTTTCGATCGAAGGTGATTGTTCAAGCCGGCCATGGGTTTAATTTTGGGGCGACCGGCTCTAAGGCGTAGACGTCCCATAGTGCGTGCTTGCGTTCCCTCTTAGGGATATGTGTGAGATATATCATGTTCACTGTTCGCCTCAGGGGGAAATTGCTTCTGTCCCCCTATGTTCGGTTGACGAGGCTCTTGGTCATCGTCGTCACTGGGCGACCCTTCGAGTTGTTGCGCTCGCTGTGGCCCCGCCGTCTTGCGTTGTCAACATGGTCATCGAACATGAGGAATGAGGAGATGACTTTACTTGGAGAAGATGACTATGGGGACCCACCAGGGCCATAGTCGCACGTACACAAGTGCCTCCTTATTATATACACCTATAATTTTTTTTCTTCCTCCTGGTTTCCTGACATCACAGTCCCACACTATTGCAAACCTATGTAGTCAAGAAACGAGAGAATTGCACAAGGAGCGGCCGACAGCTGGGACCAAGCAGCTCGAGCAGTATTTGTGTTTTTGAGTTTTTCTTGAGCAATGTTTTTGTTGTTGTTCAGAGAGAACGGGGTATTAACTGGGCGGGCTATGGCCCATCTAGCCCAGGACAGATATCCAGCCCAGATATTAATTTTTTTCAAGCCGAAAATGGCAAGCCCAGCTATATTTTTTTTTGAGGAATACCCACTCAAGGTCAACTTGTTATTCTCCGCCCCGCTGGGCTGCAAATCTTTCCTAGGAGGGATGCATGAGGCTTAACAAGAAAATGGGCTTTAATAAATAATAAATGGGATGTAATTGTAAAAGCTGGGCAGTAACTATAAAAAATGCACCAAACACGTAATTAGTTTTAAAAAATATTATTTTTGGATTTTCAAAATTTTAATTTCGTTAATTCTTGCGCGCAATATTTCGTTAGATTTTTACGTAATACAAATTTATTTTGAAATTATTTTTAATCTGACTAGAAATTTTGGGATAAAAATATTTCGGATCCCATCAAAATGTGGGAAATTTTATTGAATTCTGTTTTGAGCGGTTGGTTGAAATTATTAATCGTTGACCTAGCTAGAAAATGGGTTGTACTTTTAACAAACTGTAAATGGGATGTAGTAAATTCGACTAGAATTCAAAAATGGGTTGTACATTCTTACAAATCGCAAATGGGCTATATGTTCTCTGCCACACACTTGTGGGCCTACAAAGTTGACGCGTCCCCTAAAAAAACTAAGTTGACGCGTATGCAAGGCTTTGTCAACTTATAGTCAACACACGGTTCTAGCAGCTGTGGCCGTTGGATGTCCATCCAACGGATGTCGTGCTTCTTCTTGAATCTTGGATATTCTTGCTTTAGCCGCCCAAAAAATAATTCCTCCCCCTGATATCTGGGGCGCACCATTTTGGAGGCTGACCTGTGGGCCTACTAGATTGACGCGTACCATGGGCTTTGTCAGTTTAGTCAATATAAACGATTCTAGATGCAGTGACCGTACGATGTCCATCCAACAGCCGTCGTGCTTCTTCAACCTCTGGTTTCTTGCTCCAGCCAGCCAAACCAGCGCCGGCCGTGCCACCTGCTCCTGCCTCCTGTGTCCAGCTGTGCTACCACCGCTGGCCATGCCATCCCTCTGTACTCACCCACACCTCCTGCTATTCTCCGGCGATATCAGCCTCACACTGCAGCTGAAGCAGTCAACCCACGTACTCCCCTCCGCGTGGGCATCACTGCCGCGTCTTCCCCGCCTTCGCGTCGTTCCCTTCCTAGGCCTCGCCATCATCCATCCCCTTAGTGCTCCCGACGCGGCGTGGTCAACATGGTCAATGGAGGACAACCATCGGAAGAGGACTTTAGGCGATGAGGCTGACAGCTGGACCCACCAGCTACATCTTTGAACACAAGGAAGTGTCTCCTTATTACTCGCAAAATAAAAACGATTCCTCCCCTTGACAGCTGGGACCGAGCAGCTATATCCTCTCACGCAAGGAAGTGCGTCCTTATTCTCCCTGACTGCTGGGACCCACCCAGTCAAAGCGTACGTAGCATTGTCTGTCTAGTCGCGAACGTGTACGACATACTGGTCGATCGGTCTCTCTGCAAGTATGAACCGTGGCCAGTAAGTAGCAGCACGTGTTGTTGTAGAGCACCCGACATAGCAGTTCACGCAGTCCTGTCTAAGTCCAGTACACGTACGTACAGCCACAGGGCAAAAAATACGGCCACGTACATACATACGGGCGGGGTCTCGAGTGTGTACTCGCGCATATATATACGGACGGCCAGGGCTTGTGTACATGCAGAGGCAACGGATGGCAGCAACGGCGTCCTGTTCATCGAGCAGCGATCCGGCTGGGTCGGAACGAAGAAACAGCATCCTGTTCATCGGGAGGCAACCGACTGGGTCGGAATGCGTCGTGTTCATCGGGAGCCAACCAGCTTGGACGGAACAGCCGATCGAAACGAGGCCTGGCGTACTACATAACGGATGAAACGGCCTTGTGTTCGACCAGCCACGGTCGAAACGGGATCCTGTTCGTCGGGAGGTGTTTGGCACACCGCAAAACGGAGGAAACAGACTTCCCTTGGACCTCCTACGGTCGAAACGGGGTCCTATTGATCGGGAGGGGTGTGGCATACCGCAAAAGGAGGAAACGGACTTGTGTTGGAGCGCTACGGTCGAAACGGGGGTCCTGTTCATCGGGAGGGGTGTGGCGTACCGCAAAACGGGACTCCATGGGATACTGTTCATCTCCATCGTCGACTGCCTCCGCGGGCTATTGTTCATCTACCGTCGACCTCCTCCAGCCTCCACCTGCGACTGTTCATCCACGGCGTCTCCCCTCCTGCCTCCACCAGCACTGTTCATCCACGGGCTCCTGTTCATCCAGCCTCCACCGCTCCTCCACCGGCTACTGTTCAACCAGCCATCTCCACGGGGTCCTGTTCAACCACCCCTCCACGGGCTACTGTTCATCCAGCCCTCCACCGGCAACTGTTCAACCAGCCCTCCACGGGGTCCTGTTCATCCAGCCTCCACGGCGTCCTATTCATCCACCCCAACCGTCTCGATCGGGGTCCTATTCATCCAGCGGCAACGACATCTACTACCACGGGGTCCTGTTCATCCACCCCCACCGGGACTGTTCATCCAACCCCCCCAACAATGCTCACTGTTCATCAAGAGGCAACATCGATCGGCTTCAGTTAGCACGAGTAGCGAAGGAATCGCTCGATCAAGTTCAGTTAACAGCCATATCGATCGATCACTCGGGTTCAGTAACGCGTAGCCTGCAGTGCAATCGCTCGGGTTCAGTAGGATAACGCCTCGCTCGGGTTCAGTTAGAGCCCAACGCCTCGCACCCACGCGCGTACGTGTATGAGAGAAACACGCATCGCTCGGCCCCCGACTACCCACCGTAACCGGGAACTCCCCGATATTTTTCTCGCCCTCGCTTCTACCACGGTTTTTTCCGTCATGGACGGCCCAAAGAATGTCATGCAACTGCGCTTCCGGCCCGCCCAGGACGTGAAGCCCATTTTCTGTCATATTTTTTTCTCATAGAAGTAGGATCTCACCACATCTATGATGATACCGGGTTTTGTCACAGTTATCGTCATAGAAGTGTCATAAGCATGACAGGAAAAAAAATCGTTCGGCCCAAAATGTCATTGATGTGTCTTTTTTTTGTAGGGATTGATCGAAAAGAATAACTTTGAGGTGGTTTCGTATCCTACAAAGAATTTCTTCTTATGTTCTCCGCTAGATAGGAACTTTGGAGTGATCCTTCATATCACACTGAGGGATGGTTATATGATCCAATTATATTAGCATTGTTGAGAGATTGCACTAGCGAAAGTATGGACCTAGGCCTCATTTTCAAGCATTGCAATACCGTTTGTGCTCCGTTTTATCAATTTCTACCTTTCTGTTTTTTATTGTTACTATTTCAAAAATCAATATCTACTATCCATAATACACTTGTATCATCATCTCTTCGCCAAACTAGTGCACCTATACAATTTACCATTGTATTTGGTGTGTTGGGGACACAAGAGACTTTTTATTATTTGGTTGCAGGGTTATTTGAGACAGACCATCTTCATCCTACGCCTCCCACGGATTGATAAACCTTAGGTCATCCACTTGAGGAAAAATTGCTACTGTCCTACAAAACTCTATGCTTGGAGGCCCAAGAAGAGTCTACAAGAATAAAGTTGAGTAGTAGACATCAAGCTCTTTTCTGGCCCCGTTGCTGGGGAGGTGAGTGCCTGGAGGTATATCTTTTGATCTTGTTAATAAATATTTTCATTTGTTGTTTTATCACTAGTTTGGTTTATAAAAAAACTACAAAAAATGGAATTGAGGTTGCATCATATTATTCATATTTATAATGTCTTTCTTGAAAATGATGGAGCGGAAAATCGTGCTCAATTGATGGAAGAAGAATTAAATAAAATGATTAGCATGAATGATGAGCATGAGTGCAATGTTGTTAGTATGAATTCTATGAATATCCAAAATGGTAATGATGATTGCACAAGTCATGACAAAAATGTTTCTTATAAGCATGTCAATATTTGTGGAGTGGAAAGATTTGGTGAAGACATGCCTTATAGGGATGATAGATTTTGTAAGAAGCATAAACATGATAGAACCAATTTTTTGCTCAAAGTGATAGATGGCTTTGCTACAAAATTATGTTCTCTTTATCCTTTTACTTGTGAACTTTGCAATAATGTTGCCCACCTTAATTTCCAACGCATGCTTTTCATGATCGAATCGTGTCCAAATATTGCAATAACTTGATCACCCTTGAACTTTATAATGAACTTTGTTTATTTTTGGGGTTTGAAGAATTGTCACATAAAAATGGTTGGTTTAAAGCATTCATATTCCCAGACCATGCTGAAACTAATTTGAAAGAAATCCATATGTTTTGCATGGTAAATTGCAATGAGAATGCTAATATCGCCAACTATAGAAAGACGGGAATACCAATAGAATATAAAAGGAATACTAGTGAAAGGGTAAAGATTTCCACTTTCCCTCCTATTGTCTCTCATGATGAAATAGGTGACGAGGAGGAGCTCCCTATTCAACCAATCTCATCAATAAGAAGCTCGAAAAAATTAATTAAACCCATACATGATGTGGTGAAGAAGTAGAAAAGAAGAAAGAATAGAGGTAAAAAGGTATCTCTCCAAAATAATGTTGCTCCTATTATTGTTGTGCCTCTTGAAAATGAATCAAAAATAATTGTGGAAGATGATCCACTTGATGATGATATTGCTTCTTTGTCTTATGGCACAATGTCCAAAAGAACTATTGATAATGATTTTGTTATGCCTATTTCTTGTTGTGATGATTATGATTGGGAAGATAATGATACTTCTTATAATATGGAAAATCTTTTTGGCACCAACTTGGAAAATTATCATAACAATTGTTATACTATTAGTGCTATTCATACTATTAGTGATGAGAGTGATTATGCTTATGATATGCCAAGCCACAAGCTTGGGGATGTTATGTATGATGAGAATGACATGTTTGAGAATTTATTTGCTGCAAGTAATGTTTGTCGCAAGCTTGGGGATGCTATGCTTATTGAAGATGATCTTTTTAGTCCCTCTACTTTGAATGATCAAATTTGTTATGATGATTGCATGCCTCCTATTTATGATGATTCCAACATTTATGAAAGTGGATTTGAAAGAGCGTCTAATTTAGATAACAATTATCCCACTATTTTGGAGAGACGTTTAATTTTATTATAATGATAAAAGTGGATTTGGAGAGGTCATTGTCGGTGTCAAAACCGGCGGATCTCGGGTAGGGGGTCCCGAACTGTGCGTACAAGGCAGATGGTAAGAGGAGGCGGGGGACACAATGTTTACCCAGGTTCGGGCCCTCTCGATGGAGGTAATAGCCTACTTCCTGCTTGATTGATCTTGATGATATGAGTATTACAAGAGTTGATCTACCACGAGATCGCAGAGGCTAAACCCTAGAAGCTAGCCTATGATTATGATTGTTCTCGTCCTACGGACTAAACCCTCCGGTTTACATAGACACTGGAGGGGGCTAGGGTTACACAGAGTCGGTTACAAGGGAGGAGATCTATAGATCCGAATTGCCAAGCTTGCCTTCCACGCCAAGGAGAGTTCCACCCGAACACGAGACGAAGTCTTCAATCTTGTATCTTCATAGTCCAACAGTCCGGCCAAAGGATATAGTCCGGCTGTCCGAGGAACCCCTAATCCAAAACTCCCTCAGTAGCCCCTGAACCAGGCTTCAATGACGATGAGTCCGGCGCGCAGATTGTCTTCGGCATTGCAGGGCGGGTTCTTCTCCAAATTCTGAGTACCTGTTGAGTAGTGTCCGGCTTCCCATAAATGTTGCACTCCTTGGCTTTTGAGCCTAATAATGGCTATCCTCCACGTGTCAAGCGAATGTGAGAAGCCAGGGCATTTTTACATTTGCCACCCTAGCCATGTGAGTAAATCGTCTATTTAAAGAGCCGGGGATCCTTAGATCCAGATCACACCATCCTCCCATAGCGAGTATCCATCGGAGCGCGCCCGGAAAAATCCATCCTATCATGGCCAGTCACCGCAGCTCCTCCTCTCGCTCCTGTAGCCCTAAGCCAGGCGACTGGAAGAAGTGTTCCGTCTCCCACAGACAGTTAGTAGAATTATAGACCCAGGGGTTTCTCCCTCCTGCATATATGGTCCCCGTGCGAGCTGGACTAGCCACTTATAATGGCGGGGCGCAAGCGGAGAGCTTTCCCAACCCATCTATGGGGGAGCAGGTATGCCTTGTCCCGTACTTATTAGGGGGACTTGGATTTCCAATCCATCCGTTCCTCCGCGGGCTCCTGGAGTTCTACGGCCTCCAGCTGCACATTTTACTCCTGCCTCCATATTACACATCGCAGGCTATGTCGCCCTTTGCGAGCTGTTTTTGGGCTGCGAAGCTCATTTCAAGCTATGGAAGAGGCTATTCTGCCTCATGCCCCGTACGCAGGAGGGGTCAATATATCAAGTAGGCGGAGCCGAAATATGGCGCATCGCCAGGACCGGATATCTGTCCGGTACTCCAAAGAAGACATCCGAAGACTGGCCTTCGGAGTGGTTTTATATGGAGGACGTCCCCCTTCCAGACCCTATTCGGAGGGGCCTTCCTGACTTTGATAACGCCCCTCTGAAAAAACGCCGCAGCTGGCGCCCTCGGAGCCCCCAGGAGGAAGATAACAGGGAGGTCATGTACCTAATGGGCCAGATACAAATGCTGGCCAAATCAGGATTAACAATAATCGAGGTTATGTCAATATGTATAATGCGGGGGGGTGCAGCCACTTCAATATTGGGGACAACCCATGTGGCACTTCAATGGAGAAGACGATGCCACCCGCTGCAGTCGTAAAGGTCCAGACTCAGTCGCTGCTTTAGCAAAGATACTGTCCGATTTATATAAAGGAGAGGAAGAGGAGTTCATCCGCATTAAACCACGGGATGGATTCTCCATGTACAACCCCCCAAACTGGGTGAGCTGCTACTTTTTACTCCAGACCTTCCCGCATTCTTTATCATAAATATTTACCTTGCTATTTCATAGCAGGAACTACGAAAAGATGTGAGGGAGGTCCACAACCCATCCCCACAGCCGGAGGACCCTGACCGGGCCCTTGACCCCGGACTCGAAGAAGATCCGGACACATTTGTGGAGCTCATCGACAGGACGTTCTATCAATTAAGCTGCGACGGTGCCATGGTGGCCATCAAATGCCGATTATCCTGGACTACTCCCTGTATCGCATGTAAGTAAAACCGGAGTCCCAACTTCCGAGAAGGATCCCCTTTTTCTGCACTTCACCTACCGCACACATATGGTGTCTTACAGGGAAGGCCTTCGGGACGCCATGCCGAACCCGCAGTGACTCACCAACAAGGGGCACCGAAGCCGGGTAGGCTTAAAAGGAAGGCGGTCAGGACTGAGACGCCGTCGCAGAGGTATGAAAAAGAACCCCGCTCCGTGGTTGTTGTCTTTTAAAATATAATAACGCCCATGTTTCCTAGTAGGAAAAACGCTCGCCGGAATATATCCGGAGAGGTTGCCGGCCACGCCTCCACCAGTCGGGCTCCAGAGCCGGACTTAGAGGTGGACGCTAACATGGGGCCAACACCGGATGTTCCTCCTACAGAGGATGCGGATAGGCTGTCCGCTACGAATTCCGAAGTGGAGAGCGCCATGAATCACAGGCGTCATCGGGCCGTGCTCCGCGACGCTTGTTTCTCCCAAGAGGCGTTCGATGCCTTCAACTCAGGAGACGCGTACATCCGAGCTGCTCATGATGGCCTTGCCAGAGCCACGGACCAGTATGTAAAGGATATATGGGTAAGAAAATTTGATAATTATGTATATCAGTAGCCCCTGAGACTTGAAACAGTTGACACAACTGATTTAAGGATCATTATTTGTTTAGGTTCTTATGGAGAAGAGTACCCAATTGTCTCAAGAGCTGGAAGAGTGCAAAGCCTAGCTACGGGCCGCAGTTGCCGCAATGAAGGAGTCCGAGAAGGCCCCCTCTGGTAACACTTGTCTCTATAAAAAAGAATGACATGTACCGGTTAGTATGCGGCATGCATGCAAATCTAACAATAGATTCTGCAGATCATCCTGAAATGAATCCGGAGGTCATGCGAGGGGATGAGCAACATGCTCAACAACAGTTGAAGGCTGGCGAGCGCGTGCTTAAGAAGGTTAGGCGGGAGAAAAACGATCTCCAAGATGCCAACATCCGGCTGAGTGTTGAACTGAAAGATGTTCGGGCCCAACTTGCTGACTCCGTAAAGGAGAATAAGAGGCTTCGACGCGGCATTTTTAGTAAGTGCTTAAACGAACTTTTATAGAGTTCGGCGAAGAAACCGGCTAACCGAGTTATATCTGTAGGTATGCTGATGGGTCGTCCCGCAGAAGAGATGCCCGGGTCTGCAGGTGATCTTTTGCCCGAGCTCTCACAAATGCACGAACAAATTCGGCAGGTGATGCAGGGCATTGCCCAGGCCTTGTGGCCATCCGCCTACCTGCCAGGAGGCATGGGGGAGCTCGTGGAGATGCTCAAGGGAGCGCGGCGGCGCTTCCGATTATGGAAGAAATCTGCCTGCCGACAAGGTGCGAGGGATGCATGGGCCATGGTGAAGACTCGATATACCAAGGCTGACCCGAACCATATGGCCGAAGTCGGACCTGTGGGGTTTGATGGCAAAGAAATCCCCGTCAGTTTGGTGTATAACCAGGTGAAATTAGCCGCAAAGTATTCCCAACAGGATTGTAGGCTAGACAGCCTGTTGGATGGTATAGAAGAAGAATTTAGTCAGTCTAAGTGACTGTATACTTCAAGTGACATATATTTTCCTAAGCCGGATTGTAAATCATTTGTCATGGTAGACCTTTTCGCTTCGACCTCCGGACCCGACAGTCCGGAGTGTATCCGAATACCCGCTCAGTTATGTAAAAACCGGGGTACGCGTGGAAACCAGGCGTAGGGGCCATAAGTGCTTGAACAGACAAGTACCCAACTAGCTATGTTATATTACATGGGTAGTAAGAAACATCTTCCAGGGAGAATAGTTCCGTTAAGGGTTCCTTTCCCTGGGTATGCATGCATTAATGTGCATGTCCGGACTGCGAAAAGAGACGCAGGATATAAACATCTGGGGGATGTATTTCAATAAGTAAAAGTCATCTTTTGTTCACCGACCGAATATTCCCTTAAGAACGCTAGCTTTCGGCTTCACCCAGTCTGAGGTACACATCCGGCTGATCCGGCAGTAACAATCGCAGAGGTGCTCCCCTTATGACCTAGCTGAATTAACGGGAACGTAGGGCATAAACACAAGAGCCAGGCAACCCAGCTGGGCCAAAACTTAATTCATATCGATGCATATAATGGCGAAAAAAGGTACATGTGGAAAAGTAACACATGTGTGGGGCATAGAGCCCGAAAAATAGTTATATTAAGCTTCTGTATAAGAAGCCCCCCAGGTATAATGAGCACGCCTAGTGCGTCAAGATTGTGCAGTCAAGACACAATTTAACCTTGTACGGTCGTGAAGAAAAAAGGGAAGAAAGAAAGAAAAGACAACTAACAGATATATAAAAAATGGACGGAGCTAAGGACACGAACCCAGAGTCCGGCATTAGGCGTAAAATGGTCGGAGTCTGGCCGCATTCCATGGGTTTGGCTCGAGTCGATTGTCCGATGCATCCCGCAGACGGTACGCTCCACCGGTCAGAACTTGGTCGATAACGAAGGGACCTTCCCATTTGGGCTCGAGTTTGTTCTTTTTCTTCTCTGGTAGGCGTATAACTAGTTCACCAACATTATAAGTTTTGGCCCGTACTTCTCTACTTTGATACCGTCGAGCCTGTTGCTGATAGAATGCGGACCGGGCTTTTGCCACGTCACGCTCCTGCTCCAGGGCGTCCAAACTGTCCTGCCGATCAAGCTCGGCTTCTTTCTCTTCGTACATGCGCACTCGAGGTGAGTCATGAATGATGTCGTAGGGCAGTACTGCCTCTGCGCCGTACACCATGAAAATAGGTGTGTATCCAGTAGTGCGGTTCGGCGTGGTCTGCAGCCCCCATAGTACGGAGTCGAGCTCCTCTACCGAGTGCATATCTGATTCCTTTAAGGATCGCAGTAATCTGGGTTTAATGCCGCTCATGATAAGACCATTTGCCCATTCGACTTGACCGTTGGTTTGAGGGTGATAGACGGAGGCATAATCGAGCATAATGCCCATGTTGCTGCACCAAGTTTTTACCTCGTCGGCTGTAAGTAAAGTTTGAGCTATTATCGGTGATGATGCTGTGGGGGACGCCGTAATGGTGTACAACCCCGGATATGAAGTCTATCACTGGTCCGGATTTGGCCGTTTTAACTGGTTTGGCTTCTATCCATTTGGTGAATTTATCCACCATGACCAACAGGTATTTTTTCTTATGGCTTCCCCCTTTAAGGGGTCCGACCATATCAAGCCTCCAGACCGCAAAGGGCCAAGTAATGGGGATTGTTTGAAGGGCGGTAGGTGGCATATGGCTTTGGTTTGCAAAAAGCTGGCAACCGACGCAACGTTGAACGAGGTCTTGTGCGTCTGCTCGGGCCGTCGGCCAGTAGAAACCTGCTCGGAAGGCATTGCTTACAAGGGCCCGTGCTGCGGCGTGATGGCCGCCAAGTCCAGCATGAATTTCTACCAATAGTTGCCGTCCTTCCTCTTCGGAGATGCACCTTTGAAGTACTCCGGTAGCGCTTTTCTTATAAAGCTCTCCTTCGTGGACCTTGTAGGCTTTAGACCGCCGCACAATGCAACGTGCCTCGTTTGGGTCCTCGGAGAGTTCTTGCCTAGTTAGGTAAGCCAAGAAGGGTTCTGTCCACGGGGCGATGACAGCCATAATCACGTGGGCCGAAGGTGTTATTTCGGTGGCAGAGCCTCCGATTACGTCAGAGTGTTCAGGATCTGGCGTTGTGGCCGGGTCCGGACTATTGTTGCCGGTCTCTCCTTCCCATACTATGGATGGCTTGAACAGCCTTTCCAAGAAGATATTAGGTGGGACAGGGTCGCGCTTAGCGCCGATGCGGGCGAGGATATCCGCCGCTTGATTGTTTTCCCGGACCACATGGTGGAATTCAAGCCCCTCGAACCGAGGTGACATCTTGAGGACGGCGTTGCGCTAAGCCACCATTTTTGGATCCTTGGCGTCGAAGTCTCCATTTATTTGAGATATTGCGAGGTTCGAATCCCCACACACCTCTAGGCGTTGAATGCCCATGGAGACTGTCATCCGGAGACCATGTAACAGGGCTTGATATTCTGCTGCGTTGTTGGAGTTTGTGTATAGTATTTCGAGTACGTATTGGACTGTATCTCCGGTGGAGGATGTCAGGACGACGCCAGCCCCCAGACCAGCCAGCATTTTAGAGCCGTCAAAGCGCATGATCCAATTGGAGTACGCGCCGTACTCTTTAGGGAGTTCGGCTTCTGTCCATTCGGCGATGAAATCAGCCAGTACTTGTGACTTAATGGCTCGCCGTGGTTTGTATATTATGTCGAACGGGAGTAGCTCAATAGCCCATTTAGCAATCCGGCCCGTGGCATCGCGGTTGTTTATTATGTCGTTGAGTGGTACTTCATAGGCCACCGTAATTGAACACTCTTGAAAGTAGTGTCGTAGTTTCCGGGATGCCATGAAGACCGCGTATGCTATCTTTTGATAATGTGGGTACCGTGATTAGCATGGAGTGAGGACAGTGGATACATAGTATACCGGCTTTTGAAGCGGGAACTTATGTCCGTATGTCTCTCGTTCGACGACGAGCACTGCGCTTACAACTTGGTGTGTTGCCGCTATATATAACAGCATTGGTTCGCCGACATTGGGCGGGGCCAAGATTGGGTTGGTGGCCAGGATGGCTTTTATTTCTTCCAATCCGGCCGTGGCCGCATCCGTCCACTCGAAGTGTTTGGTGCGTCAAAGAAGGCGATAAAGAGGTAGTGCCTTTTCTCCTAATCGGGAGGTAAAGCGGCTTAAGGCAGCCACGCATCCAGTTAGTTTCTGGATTTGCTTGAGGTATGTTGGGATAGCCAGCTGTGACAGAGCTTGGATTTTAGCCGGATTTGCTTCAATTCCTCTATTGGAGACGATGAAGCCTAAGTGCTTTCCGGCGGGCACGTCGAAGACGCATTTTTCCGGATTGAGCTTGATGTCGTATGTTCGGAGATTGACGAACGTGAGCCTCAAGTCGTCTATTAAGGATTCGACGTGTCTGGTTTTAATGACCACATCGTCTACGTATGCCTCCACTGTTTTCCCGATCTGTGTTTCCAAGCATGTCTGAATCATGCGTTGGTAGGTTGCACCGGCGTTTTTGAGCCCGAAAGGCATGGTGTTGAAACAGAAGGGGTCGCATGGGGTGATAAATGTCGTTGCGGCTTGATCGGACTCCGCCATCTTAATTTGATGGTATCCGGAGTATGCGTCGAGGAAACACAATGAATCGTGTCCTGCGGTAGCGTCGATAATTTGGTCAATGCAGGGGAGAGGGAAGGGATCCTTGGGGCCAGCCTTGTTAAGGTCTTTGAAATCGACACATAGGCGCCATGATTTGTCCTTCTTTGGTACCATCACCCGGTTTGCTAGCCAGTCCGGCTGCTTTATTTCTCTAATGAATCCGGCCTCAAGTAACTTGGGTAGCTCCTCTCCCATGGCTTGTCGCTTAGGCTCGGAGAAACGCCGTAGAGTCTGCTTGACCGGCCTGAACCCCTTTAGAATGTTAAGGCTGTGCTCGGCCAGCCCGCGTGGGATTCCTCGCATGTCTGAACGATGCCAGGCGAATATGTCCCAATTTTCGCGCAGGAACTCCCGCAATGCGGCGTCTGTTGTGGGGTCCAGCTGTGCCCCGTTGGATGCTGTTTTTGTGGGGTCCGTTGGGTAGACCTGGAATTCGACTATTTCGTCCGCTGGTTTAAAAGAGGTGGACTTGGGTCTTTTGTCGAGTATCACGTCATCCCTGTCCACTTTGGAGCACAGTTAGTTCTTCGGCCGCGAGGGCTTCAGATAATTCTTCGAGGGCTAGTGCGGCGGTTTTATTTTCGGCGCGGAGTGCTATGTCCGGATCACTAGCTAGAGTGATTATTCCCTTGGGCCCGGGCATTTTGAGCTTCTGTACCCATAATGGGGTATAGCTTGGAAGATCGTGAATGCCTCCCGCGTGCCACTTGGAATTTGATTTCTTCGGACCTATAATTCTCCGGCTTGCCGAATACCACATCTAGTGTGATTTTCTCCGCACATCATGCCTCCCGACTAGGGATGATTCCTCTGAAGGTCGTGTTGCTTTGCTCAATGCGGCTCTCGTCTATTTCCATTTTGCTAAGAGTCTCCTCGTAGATGAGGTTTAATCCGCTGCCGCCGTCCATGAGCACTTTAGTAAGCCGGAAGCCGTCCACAATTGGACTAAGGACCAAAGCGGCTGGTGCTCGGGCTGTTCGGAATTGAGGCTCGTCACTCGCATTGAAGGTTATAGCCGTGTCGTTCCATGGATTTATTGCTGTGACGTGGCGGACTTCAGCAAGGCTGCGGAGTGCTCGCTTGCGCCTATTGTTTGAGGCGAAGGTCTCGAAGACTGTCAATATTGTATTGTTATTTTCCACGGGATGGTGCTCTGTTGCATTGTTGATGAGGATATCCTCGCCGCTCTTGGACACCTGCCGGAGTACCCAACATGCTCTAAGGCTATGTGTTGGCATGGTATCCGCTGTACTGTGAATTTTGCATGGCTCATTGAGCCATCCCTCCAATACGGTTCCATGCCCTGTAGTGGGCTTTTGTTTCTTTATAATTGGATCGGGTGACTTACGAGAGTACACCCTTTTAGTTCGGACGGGGGGTTTAGTGAGAGCCGGAGGATCCCAGAATTTTGTTTGGGGTTTCCAGGCGCTTTCCATCGCACAGTACATCTGTACTATGGCCGCCAAGTCAGCGAAATGTGCTATGTCATGGCGACTTATGGCGTTGAGGATTCCCTTGTCCGTGCAATTATTGCAAAAGAATAAAATTGCGTCTTTCTCGCTACAGTCACTGACCTTGTTCATTACAAGGAGGAATCTGGCCCAATAGTGATGTACTGTCTCTTGGGGCTCTTGTCTAATGTGGGAAAGATCACTTATATCTGGGTGGGTGGGTAGATTTAGGTCCGACCCCTGACCCGATCTGAGACCCAGGGGCGGAGGAGTTTCCGATCTTGGAAGTTCGGGCTCCGGGATGTTGCCCAATAGGTTTGGCCCGCTGTCTGATTCTAGGTTCAAAGCTTGGGCCATGTCCTCCCGTAGACGGGTATCCGGCTCGGAGAGCTCGGGAATCCGGACATAGTTCGTCCTCAAGATAGAGGAAGAATCGCAGCGTTGCTCCTCCACCACTGCCATCTGATGGGTGACCGGCGAAGAGTAAATCTCCCTTTGGTCGGGTTTAAGCCCGATCCGATCGTAGTCCATAGCGACTCCCAAGGCGGCGATGCGATCCAAGAGCTCGTTCAGGGAAGAGAGATCCATTGGATCCATCTGCTCGGCGAATCCCGAGCCGACATGGAGGCTGTTTTTGATGACCCGAGAAGTCATCGTCGGTGCAACAGCCGAACGGGCGGTCATGACGAAGCCGCCAAGTCGGAGGGTTTGGCCTACAGCCAAGGCTCCCCCAGAGGTGATGTTGTCCTTGACAACAAGACGAGCCATCAAGCCTTATGATGATGGCACAGTGGAACTCTCAATGAAAGCACCAATGTCGGTGTTATAACCGGTGGATCTCGGGTAGGGGGTCCCGAACTGTGCGTACAAGGCGGATGGTAACAGGAGGCGGGGGACACAATGTTTACCCAGGTTCGGGCCCTCTCGATGGAGGTAATAGCCTACTTCCTGCTTGATTGATCTTGATGATATGAGTATTACAAGAGTTGATCTACCACGAGATCGCAGAGGCAAAACCCTAGAAGCTAGCCTATGATTATGATTGTTCTCATCCTACGGACTAAACCCTCCGGTTTATATAGACACCGGAGGGGGCTAGGGTTACAGAGTCGGTTACAAGGGAGGAGATCTACAGATCCGAATTGCCAAGCTTGCCTTCCACGCCAAGGAGAGTTCCACCCGGACACGGGACGAAGTCTTCAATCTTGTATCTTCATAGTCCAACAGTCTGGCCAAAGGATATAGTCCGGCTGTCCGAGGACCCTCTAATCCAGGACTCCCTCAGTCATGACTTTATTTAGTAATGATTCCACTATTTCGGAAGAGGTTTCAATTGACTATGTTGAGAACAAAGTTGCTACTTATGATGATTATTGTGATGATACTTATGTTATAAAAAGCAGTGATAATTATTGTCATAATTTTTATCATTTTTTTGAGCATTACTCTTTTAATGTGCAAACTATTTATAGTATTCGAGTTTCATATGATACACCCACTATTGTGAATGAGAATAAAATTGCTTATGTGAAGAGCAATAAATTTTCTATGCTTTTGGATCATGAAAAGAATGCTTTATGTGATATTTATATTGATGAATCCATTCATGATGCTACTGAAAATTATTATGAGAGAGGAACTTATGATTCATGATGCTCTTGTTATGTTTCAAATCTTTACTTTTATGTGAGCATCATTGAAATCATCATGCCTAGCTAAAAGGCATTAAAGAAACGCGCTTGTTGGGAGACAACCCAACATTTACCCCTACTGTTTTTATGTGTTCACATGATTAGGCTACTGTTGTAATCATGTTTTATAGCTTTTGTGTCAATAAAGGACCAAGTAAAGCCTTTGGGATAGTGTGGATGATAGTTGACTTGATTCTGTGCAAAAACAGAAACTTTTGCGCTCAATCCATGAATGTTAAAAATTCACTGGAACGTGATTTTGATCTGAATTTTTTACAGGTTATATATATACAAATTCCCTATGTTTTCCTAATTTTCCAGAATTTTTGGAGTAGCATAAGTATGGTGGTTGTCCAGATCATTACAGACATTTCTATTTTTGACAGATTCTATTTTCAATTCATAGTTTGCTTGTTTTCTAGTTTCTATGGCTTATATTGATCAACATAAATTGTAGAAATGATATGCTATAGTTGGAATTTTGTGCAAACAATTATGAATCTTTTCTTTGACAGTACCAAAGTGAATGATTTGCTCTTTATCATACTAATCTACCTCACGAAGTTCCGTTATGTTTTGTGTGATTGAAGTTTTCAAGTTTTGGGTGAGATATCGATATGAGGAGAATAAGGAGTGGCAAGAACCTAATATTGGGGATGCCAAAGGCACCCCATGGTAATATTCAAGGAATATCCAAGCAACTAAGCTTGGGGATACACCGGAAGCATCCCCTCTTTCGTCTCCAACATTATCGGTAACCTCATTTGGAGCTATATTTTCATTCGTCATGTGATATGAGTTTTGCTTGGAGCATCATTTTATTTTGTTACGATTTGCTTGCTGTTATTTAAAATAACTTTTGTATCTTTTATTTCAATAAAGTGGCAAGGATAGCCTTTACCATGCTTATTTTGCAAGTATATAAGTTGTTGTTTCAAAACAGAAAGTTTGTTGTTGTTGCAAACATTCCCGAGAAAAGTCAGAATGTGATAAAATGTTGAATTTTTTGGGAAAATAAGCTATGATAAATTATCTACAGTGTGGTAAATTTTCAGAATTTTTTGAGTTAAATAAGTATGGATACTTCTTCATCCATTACAGACTGTCCAGTTTTGGCAGATTGCTGTTATGTTTGCATTGTTTGCATATGTTTGCTTGTTTAATGATTCTATTTGAGGATAAGAGTATTAAATATGCAGAGGCATTTAGTATGCAATGTTGAATAATAATTTTAGTGATTTGCTACATTAGAGAATGATAAGGTTTTGCATTGATTTATACTAACTTATCTCACGAGTTCTTGTTGAGTTTTGTGTGGATGAAGTTATTAAGATTTAGGGAAACCATGATATAAAAGGAATTAAGGAGACACAAAGGATCAAGCTTGCGGATGCCCAAGGCATCCCAAGATAATATTTCAAGAAGTCTCAAGCATCTAAGCTTGGGGATGCCCCGGTTGGCATCCCACCTTTCTTCATCAACAATTATCGGTTAGTCTCAGTTGAGCCTAAGTTTTTGCTTCTTTACATGATGAGTGCTATTCTTAGAATGCCATTTTATTTTGCTTTTGCTTGCTGTTTTAATAAAGTACTCAGATCTGAAAGTTTTTAAATAAGAGAGAGTCCTCAATTAGCTACCTCTTTACTTCACTACTCGCTCGATCTTCACTTATATCTTTTTGGAGTAGTTTGTCATTTACTCTTGTGCTTCACTTATATCCTATGAGTAAATTGGTACATGAATCGAATATCATGAAGTTTAAATTATATGCTCATATCATGCCTAGTAGTGGCTTCACATTGGGTTTATAAAGTGAAATCTTTTGAAGCTTGACAATCACAATATTGGTCATACAAGCAATTCATGAATGTTTAGTACAAGGAAGAGAACTTTCACATGCAAATATATTATCTTGGACATCTTCTATGATTGTGAATACCCATTAATTTTTTTCAAACTTGAGCAAATTAGTTGAAGTTGGACAAGTAAGACAACGTAATGAGTTATGGTTGTATATATTTTCATAGAAGTTATATTGTCATGGATCCTCCAACATGTGGTGTTTGCCTAGGATCTTTTGCTAGCCAAAAAATTGTACTAAGTACAGATACTACTTGTGCATCCAAAAACCCTTAAACCCAGTTTCTTGCCATGAGTGTCCACCATACTTACCTATGGATTGAATAAGATCCCTCAAGTAAGTTGCCATCGGTGCATAAAGCAATAAAAATTGCTCCTAAATATGTTTGATCTTTTATTCTGAGGGAAAATTGAGCATTGTACGAACTTGTGATGGCAAAGTAATAAAAGCGACTGACAGCATAATAAAGGTTGATATCATAAGGGGCAATATAACGTGACGTTCCTTTGCATTAAGAGCTTGGGCATCCAAATAAAAAGAGCATGACAACCTCCGCTTCCCTCTGCGAAGGGCCTACCTTTTACTTTTCAGTATTTACTTTTATGCAAAGAGTCAATAGTATGCATTCTCATTTCAACCTCAATTATTCTCTAGTTGGCAAGCATCATGTGGTGGGGAAATATCTAGGCACATATGACCAGTCAAATATATTTGATCATGATTTATTATTGTTGACAATTATCTCTATGATAAATGAGTTGGGTGGCAAAATATTAAGCCCCTATATTTCTCTGTGTTCGATGGATGCCATTTGTTCTAAGAATATGCTTTGAGTACTAGCAATCATGGAAGACTATATGATGATTGAGTATGTGGAGCTCTTTCTTAGACTCTGTTGAATAAGTTGAATTGCAATTGTTTGGTGACTAAGAATATATAGCTTGTCGAGTTTCAAGAGAATTCATTGTTTGAACCTTAACATGTGAATTGATTGCTACTTTGTCATCACGAGTTTTATGAGAAAGAGTTACTGTTATGATGCTAAGAAAAGTGATTGAAATTTTCATTGATCAAACTTATGCACTATGCTAGCATTCACACCATAAATTATTTCTTTTATCATTTACCTACTTGAGGACAAGTAGGAATTAAGCTTGGGATGTTAATACATCTCCAACCTATCCATAATTAATGAAGTATTCATGCCATGTTAACAACAATTTTATATGGTTTTGGTGTGATTTGCATGGAACTAACCCGGATTGACGCTATTTTCAGCAGAACTACCGTGGTGTTGTTTTTTGTGCAGAAATGCAAGTTCTCCAAATGAGCTGGAACTTTTTGGCGATTTTTTTGGAACACAATAGACCCTAGAAGCTTCGTGGGAGGACCAGAAGAGCCACGAGGACGGCGAAACCCACTAGGTAGCACCTAAGGTGTAACACCCCGGATGTAACTTTCCATATTTGTAACTCCAACTCTTGCCATTTTCGGCTATGTGTTATGATATTCCCTTCGTGGTCGGGTTTTGTTTTCCGTTTTGCATTTTGCTTTTGTCATGCATCTCATATCATGTCAACATGTGCATCTCATTTGCATACATGTTCGTCTCATGCATCCGAGCATTTTCCCTGTTGTCCGTTTTGCAATCCGGCACTCCCACCTCCTCCGGGGCACCCCTCTTGTTTCTTTTCGTGAGCGGGTGTTGAACGTTCTCAGAATGGACCGAGGCTTGCCAAGTGGCCTTGGTATACCACCGGTAGACCACCGGTCAAGTTTCGTTCCATTTGGAGGTCGTTTGATGCTCCAACGGTTAACCGGGTAACCGCAAAGTCCTTTTGTGTGTTGCAGCAAAACCCCCCTCCAAACAGCCCAAAACCCCTCTAAGTCTCTTCCATGCTCTAGGTTGTTCGATCACGATCGTGTGGGCGAAAACCGTGCTCCATTTGGAGTCTCCTAGCTCCCTCTAGCTATATAAACACCTCCCCCTCCGAAATATTCGCAGATGAAACCCTAGCTCGTTCCCCTCGCGCCGCCGGACACGTCCGCCGCCGGCCGGACGAAACCCGCCGCCGCCCGCAGCCAACCCCAGTGCGCCACGTGGCCGCACCCGCCGCCCGTACGCCGC
>NC_057808.1:296720104-296733887 GCF_018294505.1 Triticum aestivum | reverse complement strand
CCCGAGCCTCCCGCGGTCGCCGCCGTCTCCGCTCCGCCGCGCCGCCCGCGTGCGCCGCCGCCTCGGTCGCCGCGCCGTCCGCCGCCCACTTCGCTGCCCGCCGCCGCCGCCCTCGGTGCCCGCGCCCGCCATGGATAGCTTCATAAACATGCCATCTTGCTGTAGGTATGCTTGTTTAGTCTTGCATTGCTTTGTGGAGAGTGCATCAAGCTCACCAAGATGCCTTCATAATGTCTGAAACCTGTTAACGAAACTTGCTATGTTTACATGGTTTCCATCATATCTTCTGGTCCTTTTTGGCTTATGGTCAGTAAAGGACTTTTGTCACATGCATTTAGTAGATTACTGCCATGCCTTGTTTTGCTATGTTAAGTTCCTGTAGCATGTTGATTTCATGCTCTGAACATTGCTACCTGATGCTGTTTCAGGCATGTCCAGTAATTTCACTAAGTCTGTGAACCTGATATCTTTTGCACTTTTGCCATGCTTGTTTGAGCTTGTTATGTTGTGATCTAGCCGTAGCTCAGTGTTCATCTTTTGTCAAGCATCTCCTGTAGATTACTGCCATATGCTTTGTTGCTATGTTGGAGTGCTGTAACATAGTTACTTGATGTATTCTAAGTGCTATCTTGCTGTTAATCGCAGAATCGTGTCATTCTTGTTTTGCTTGCCATTTGCAAACCGTGCATCCGTTTCCGGTGATCTTTATATAGATTTCGACCAAAATCATCTCATCTTTCCAGTGGCATGCTTGGTTTGCCAAGTTTCTGCCTTGTTCATCATTTTTCTTCCGGAGCACGCATATGCATCGCATATCATATCTTGCATATCATTCATGTATTGCATCATGTTGCTTGTGCATTTACAGTGATTGATTGTGGTTCCATTGCTTGTGTTCTTGTTTTTGGTAGAGCCGGGAGACGAGTTCGTGAACGAGGAACCTGTTGAGTACGCTTACGAGGATCAAGCTTTCGACAACTCTGAGAACCTTGCAGGCAAGATGACCATACCCTCGAAATCACTTCTATCTTTGCTTTGCTAGTTGTTCGCTCTATTGCCATGCTGCGCTACCTACCACTTGCTAAATCATGCCTCCCATATTGCCATGTCAAGCCTCGAACCATCCTTTTCCTAGCAAATCGTTGTTTGGCTAAGTTACCTCTTTTGCTCAGCCCTTCTTATAGCGTTGCTAGTTGCAGGTGAAGTTGAAGTTGGTTCCATGTTGGAACATGGATATGTTGGGATATCACAATATCTCTTATTTTATTAATGCATCTATATATATTTGGTAAAGGGTGGAAGGCTCGGCCTTATGCCTGGTGTTTTGTTCCACTCTTGCCGCCCTAGTTTCCGTCATACCGGTATTATGTTCCTTGAGTTTGCGTTCCTTACGCGGTTGGGTGATTTATAGGACCCCCTCGACAGTTCGCCTTGAATAAAACTCCTCCAGCAAGGCCCAACCTTGGTTTTTCCATTTGCCACCTAAGATTTTTCCCTTGGGTTTTCGTGAGCCCGAGGGTCATCTTTATTTTAACCCCCCCGGGCCAGTGCTCCTTCGAGTGTTGGTCCGAACCGAGCAGCCTGCGGGGACACCACGGGGAAACTCGAGGACTGGTTTTACTCGTAGCTTGACTTATCCGGTGTGTCCTGAGAAGGAGATATGTGCAGCTCCTATCGGGATTTGTCGGCGCATCGGGCGGCTTTGCTGGTCTTGTTTTACCATTGTCGAAATGTCTTGAAAACCGGGATTCCGAGACTGATCGGGTCTTTCCGGGACAAGGTTTATCCTTCGTTGACCGTGAGAGCTTATAATGGGCTAAGTTGGGACACCCCTGCAGGGTATTATCTTTCGAAAGCCGTGCCCGCGGTTATGAGGCAGATGGGAATTTGTTAATGTCCGGTTGTAGAGAACTTGTCACTTGACTTAATTTCAAATACATCAACCGTGTGTGTAGCCGTGATGGTCTCTTCTTGGCGGAGTCCGGGAAGTGAACACGGTTTGAGTTATGCATGAACGAAAGTAGTTTCAGGATCACTTCTTGATCATTTCTAGCTTCGCGACCGTTCTGTTGCTTCTCTTCTCGCTCTCATTTGCGTATGTTAGCCACCATATATGCTTAGTGCTTGCTGCAGCTCCACCTCATTACACCATCCTTTCCTATAAGCTTATATAGTCTTGATCTCGCGGGTGTGAGATTGCTGAGTCCTCGTGACTCACAGATTCTACCAAAACAGTTGCAGGTGCCAACGATACCAGTGCAGATGACGCAACCGAGCTCAAGTGGGAGTTCGATGAGGAACGTGGTCGTTACTATGTTTCTTTACCTGATGATCAGTAGTGGAGCCCAGTTGGGATGATCGGGGATCTAGCATTTGGGGTTATCTTATTTTTCTTTTGGTTTTGACCGTAGTCGGTCTATGTGTGGATTTTGGATGATGTATGAATTATATTTATGTATTGTGTGAAGTGGCGATTGTAAGCCAACTCTCGTTATCCCATTCTTGTTCATTACATGGGATTGTGTGAAGATGACCCTTCTTGCGACAAAACCACAATGCGGTTATGCCTCTAAGTCGTGCCTCGACACATGGGAGATATAGCCGCATCGTGGGCGTTACAAGTTGGTAATCAGAGCCATCCCCGACTTAGGAGCCCCCTGCTTGATCGAATCGCTGGCGTTGTTGAGTCTAGAACAAATTTTTTTTGAGTCTTAGGATTATATATATCGGAGAGTAGGATTCTTTTTACTCCTCAGTCCCTTCGTCACTCTGGTGAGGCCTCCTGATGTTGAAGTTTTGACTCTTCTCTCCTCAAATTTCACTAAAAAAAAGTTTTAGGATCACGCGGGTATCTTAGAATCGTTCCGATGGTTTTGTGACGAGAACATTGTTCTTGGTGCCTCCTGACATTTAGGGGTTGTGGCAGTGTCCCGGGGAGTTGAGCTCCGAGGTGTTGTCGTCACAATTCTATCGTTGCAGTTCTGGAATACCTGAGTTTCGCCAACATCGAAATCTCTTTTATGCAGTTGTTGGTGAGATCACCTCGACGCCACCCAGTACTGGGGTGGGAGTTCGGGAGTATTGCCATAACTCGTATAACGGATGCTTTTCGAAGGTTGAGGTACACAATTTTCGAAGGTTTCTTGGTTATGTGTTGAAGGATGGATACAGCTGGATCTAGGGATTGCTAGTTTGGGTGATATATTTTGTGTCCCCTGTATCCCCAACACCAGATTGCATAACCAGAAAGTTTTGGGAGTTTATAGGTGGGATTCAAGTAGCTCTTAGCATTTCTTCCCGCAGATATTTGGTTCATGATTGGGTAATCCTTACCATTTATTTGTTCCACTCGTACCTTTTTATTTTATTCATCAATCTCTTATCAAGTGGCTTCTCACCTTAATGGAAGTGTGATGATTTACTATGGAATTCATTTGTTCATCCTCGTTCGAATGTTTATTGTGAAGACTATATGTTGCAATTTCTATCCGTTGATTCAACTTGACTATTTGTCTATCAAGATGCTAACGGATGTCACCCTATTCAGGATGGCTCTGCCAACGCGTCAGAATCCGAAACGCAATGAAGGGAGTCAGGCGAACCCTCCGCCACCACCTCCGCCTCCGGAGGCATGGCAAGCTATCATGGCAGCCACCAACGCCAATGCTCAGATGATTCTACAACTCTTGCAAGAACGCACCCAAGGGCAAGGCAATCAAGGAAATCAAGGCCAAGGCAACAATCAGCCTCACTTCGCTACCCTCAACCAGTTTCTCGCAAATCAGACCAAGTCTTTCAGCTATTGTGCCGAGGCCACAGATGCCGATGATTGACTCGTGGACATCAACAAGCATTTTGAATGTAGCAATGTCAGGCCTGAGGACTTTGTCAAGTTCGCTTCCTTTCAACTCAAGGGTCAAGCTGCCGAGTGGTATCAACAATACAAAGATTCCAGAGGAGGTCGTGTGATTACCTGGGATGATTTCCGCAGAGACTTCAAAGCTCACCACATTCCACAAAGTGTTGTTGAGAGCAAGCGTGAGGAGTTCCGCAATCTCAAGCAAGGCAGCATGTCCGTGTATCAATACAATACTCAGTTTCAGAAAGTCGCTCGCTTCTCTAAGCTAGACGTTCCTGATGAAAAGAGCATGATCTATCAATTCAGAAGTGGTCTCAGAGAAGATCTGCAATTACCTCTCGTGCTTTTTGAGCCGACCAAGTATGATGATTTCTACAATATGGCTCTGAAGCAAGAGGCTGCTCAGCTCAAGTGTGAGGCTTCTAAGAAGAGAGTCAGGGATGCAGTTCAGTCTTCTTCTTCCTCACTAGTGGCTGCTAAGCAACAGAAGTTCTGGTTGCCTCCTCCTCTGTTTCGTCAGCCTTACCAGCAGAAGAACAAAGGTGGCCATGGATCTTCCCACTCATCCAACTCTAGCTATCAGAACAAGTCTTAGAATCAAGCTACAAAGTCAAATGCTCCTTATCATCGTCCACTCTCAGAGGTGACTTGCAACAAGTGTCAGCAGAAAGGTCACTATGCTAACAAGTGCTTCAACCAAAGGGGCCTTCCGCCTCCTCCTCCTGTCAGATCTTCCAGCAATGCAGTGGTCAAGCATAATCCCAAGTCTGCAAAGGTGAACATGATGAATGCAGCTCAAGCAGAGGAATCTACTGATGTGATAATGGGTAATCTCTCAGTTAATGATATTCCTGCAAAAGTTCTTTTTGATACTGGTGCTTCACTTTGTTTCATGTCAAGACCGTTTTTTGCCAAGCATGAATTCACTTGTTCACATCTGGGTAAACCCATGGATGTCGTTTCTCCGGGTAAACGTTTGAGTTCTAGTTTGGTGGTTCCGGATGTTTCCATCAAGATGGGGAACTATAAATTTCTGTCTTCTCCAATTGTTCTTGGTGACTCGGATATTGATCTAATTCTCGGGATGGACTGGCTTTCTAAGCACATGGCTCAACTTGATTGTGCTGCCAGGGAAATTCAATTGACACACTCGTCTAAGGATGTTATCATTTATGCCGCTCGTGATGAAACCATTCGGTTATTTTCTCTCAATGAGAAGGGCGAATTGAATGCTATTTCTCAGATTCCAGTCGTTTGTGAGTACCAAGATGTCTTTCCAGAAGAGCTTCCGGGTATGCCTCCTCACCGGCCAGTTGAGTTCGTTATCGATGTTGAGCCTGGCACTGAACCCGTTTGCAAGCGTCCATATAAGCTTGGACCCAAGGAGCTGAAGGAATTGAAGAAACAGCTCGATGAACAAGAGCGTCTGGGTTTTATCAGACCGAGTTCATCTCCGTGGGGTTGTGGTGTTCTTTTTGTCCAGAAGAAGGATGGCACGGACCAACTTTGTGTTGACTACCGTCCATTGAACAAGAAGACAATCAAGAACAAGTATCCACTTCCCAACATCAATGAGCTATTCGAGCAACTCAAAGGTGCTAAAGTATTCTCCAAGCTTGACCTTCGTATGGGTTATCATCAGATTCGCATTCGTGAAGAAGATATTCCCAAGACAGCATTCAGAACAAGCTTTGGTTCTTATGAATATACTGTCATGTCTTTCGGCCTTGTCAATGCTCCTCCAACATTCTCTCGGATGATGAATTTCATCTTCAACCCCTATACCAATGAATTCGCCCTGGTGTATCTCGATGATATCTTGGTCTTCTCCAAGAATAAGAAGGATCATGCCAAACATTTGCGATTGGTGCTCGACAAGCTCAGAGAGTATCAATTTTATGCGAAGTTTTCCAAATGTGAGTTTTGGCTTGATGAAGTTCTTTACCTTGGTCATATCATCTCTGCAAAGGGCATCGCTGTTAATCCCGAGAAGGTGTCTGCAATTGTGAATTGGGAACCTCCTCAGAATGTCAAGCAGCTCCGCAGTTTTCTTGGTCTTGCAAGCTATTGCCGAAGATTCGTTGAGAATTTCTCTAAGATTGCAAAGCCTCTTTCCAACCTTCTCCAGAAGCATGTGAAGTATGTCTGGTCTCCTGAGTGTGACGTTGCTTTCAACACTCTCAAAGAGAAACTCGTCACAGCTCCTGTCTTAACTCCTCCCGACGAATCCAAACCATTTGAAGTTTTCTGTGATGCTTCTCTTCAAGGTCTCGGTGCTGTGTTAATGCAAGAGAAGAAAGTTGTGGCCTATACCTCTCGTCAGTTGAAGCCCAAGGAAAAGAACTACCCCACTCACGATCTTGGGTTGGCGACAGTTGTCCACGCATTAATAACATGGAGACATCTCTTGTTGGGAAGAAAAGTGGACATATTCACCGATCACAAGAGTCTCAAGTACATCTTCACTCAGCCCAACCTCAACCTCAGGCAAACTCGATGGGTCGAAATGATTCAAGAGTACAATCCGAGTATTGAATATACTCCAGGCAAAGCCAATGTCATTGCAGATGCTTTGAGTAGGAAGGCTTATTGCAACAGCTTAATCCTCAAGCCATTTCAACTGGATCTTTGTGAAGCTTTCCGCAAGATGAATCTCCTAGTTGTTCCTCAAGGCTTTCTTGCCAACCTCATAGTCTCTCCTACTTTGGAAGATCAAATTCGTGAGGCACAACTTCTTGATGCCATGGTGAAGAAGGTGAAACGTGGTATCGATAAGTGTCGTGGAATTGTCACGGCAGATGTCCTCGTGCAAGGACTTAGTCGTGGAGCCATCGCAGCTGGGAAGCTTAAAGGGGTTAAGCGGGACAAAGGACACGAGGATTGTACTGGTTCGGCCCCTTACAGTGAAGGTAAAAGCCTACGTCCAGTTGAGGTTGTATTGCTTAGGGTTTCGACGACCAGGAGCTAAACCGCCCTGCCTGGTTATCGATTTGATCTTGCTTGTCTCTGAACCGCCGCCGGGTCGTCCCTTTATATAGAGAGGTTGATGCCCAGTGGCTCTCAGAGTCCGGGCCGGCTTATAACAGTGCCCGGCTCGGACTCTTAACTACTCTTGCCTTACACTACAAGTCTTGCCATAACGGCGGTTTATAACTATGGGCCTTAAGCCACCTCCGGGTCTTAAGCCCATTATTGACCCGCCGTCTTCAAGTTTGGTACTGGGCTTCGGGTGATGACCATTATGAGTAACCCGGCCCCTCCTGGGCGGGTGACTCTAATGGTTATATCCTCAACATTAGGCCCCAGATTGATTTGAACCGGTTCATGTCAATCTTCAATCCCTTTGAGAGAAAAAATCTTCCGGCTTATATTTGTGCGAAAGTTATAACCCGCCGTGACGTCATCTTCTGGATTCCTGGTAACCCGCCATGACGTCATCTTCCATTAAGTTTATTTTTTATTCCGCCATATCCCAACGGATCTTATCTTTAATGGCTATCCCAAAAATCGAGGCGTTTTCATGGCACGATAATCACGTCGTGGCCTCCTCGTTTCTCGCGCCCACTCATCAGCCGTATCTTATAAATAGGCCCGACCCTTATGTCTTCGTCATCTTCCTCCTCTCGCTACTGTACTACCGCTCGAGCTCCACCGCCGCCGCCGCCGCAGACCTCCTCGTATTCACCAACTCAGGCCGCTGCATCAACCTGACTTGACCAGAAAAACGCGACGGACCTCTGCAGTAACTCCGCATCCGTAAGTTTTCTCCTTCCTGTTCCTCAGATCCGCATTAGTGATCTTCGAGTTCGTCGGTGTTCGTCGCCGTTCGTCACAAACACTTGATAGATTCCACCTTTAACACCTCTTCCTGATCTTTAGAAAGTATAAAACTGCTGCGGTAACTGTTTCGCATCCGTTTCCGAATGCACATAGATCCCTTTCCATCAACAAGATTAAAGCTCTCCTGGGAAATGGCCTCAACGGCGTTGACCTGGTCCGGGTCTGGATTTCCTGGCGGGTGATCCCCTTGAGCCGCCGCCCCGGCTTAATGTGTGATTACACGGGCCGGAAGGATGATCCTCTGCGGCACAGTCCCAACGACCTACCTGAGGACGTTGTTGACGACACGACCAAGTCCCTCTTGAACGATAGCTTAGCAGACTGTGGGAAGATCGGCTTAAGCCCCTTCTGCCAAGCTAAACCGGCTCCGGCGGTAAGCCACTGACTTGAACACCTTGTTTTCCCTTTTAATAGTTTTCATCTGAACCTTAAGAAATCTTTGTTGTACTTTTCAGGCTAATGATAAGTTCTGGAAGGTCAAGTATGACCATGAGGCGGCTAAAAAGGCCAGGAAGGCTAAGAAAGCCGCCAGGAGAGCCGCTCCCCGCAAGAAGGGGAGTAAGCCTAGCGCCTCAGAGCTGCTTCAGTTAGATGATAGCTCCGAGTCAGAGGTAACCCTTGATTCTTTAGGCTCTTCTTTTGTTTCTTGTTTATTCTTATCCGCCTTATCAACACTGATTATCAGCAGGAGGACACCGGAGCGAGTAACCCGGTGACTGAAGAGGTAACTACACTTTCCTCCGACTCAGAGCCCTTGCCAAGGCTGAAAGTCCGAAGAGTAACCCGGAAAGTAAGATTTTTCACATCCTTTAGCTTATCAAGATCCTCAATTTCTTTTGAAGCAACAGATTCATGAGAGCCGGAGACAAACCCGGGCCAACAAGGATGCAGACCTCTCCTCTGGCTTACCTGAAGCATCAAGGAAACGCCGGACCGAGGTTATCTCCAACTTATACCCTTTTCATCCTTTAGCGGGCGTCACTCGTCAACCGCTCAATTCGTCTGACTCAAATTATCAGGAAACTTCACCTTCCTCTGGTGACTCTATGCAATCTAACCTGCCGGCTTTCAAGACCGCACCCGGGTAATGATGATCATCTTATGTCGTGCTTATCTTACTCATGCTTTTGTACTAACTTTTTGTCCTTTCAGTGCTCAAGCAAAGCTCAGCAAGAGGGCGAAGAAGAATAAACTGGTCGAAGAACCGGTCCTGACTAAACCGGAGGCTTCTGCTCATGAGCCGCCATCTACCTCAGCTCCTGAAGCCACCACTCCAACTGACAAGCCAGTCCTAGAGGCTTCTACTAACCCGGAGATCCCCAGCCCAGCTCAGCCGGCCGATGACCCGGACGTTGTAATCACCCAGACAGAGTTTGTCGAGCCGGGGAGACCCACTGCGCTGGCCAAATGCTCTGCCAAAGAAGAACTGCTAGAGCGCCGCAGAGCCAGACTGGAGATCACTGACTATATGAACTTGAGCATTGGAGACATTGTTTCAAGTTACATTGGTCAAGTGCACAACAGCCGGGACCTGGAAATTGACATGGTAAAGCAGATACAGCAAAAATCTGAGGTACAACTCTCTTGCTTACTCCATAGTCATCCTTACCATGCTAGCCCCCAAGTCTACTACTGATAATAGAATATGTTGTAGACTTAACTTCCGGCTTACCTTCATGAACCGGCAATTGTAAATAGAATCTTTCCACATACATTAGCCCCCAAGTGCCAAGTGTCTTTGCTTACAAAGTGCTTGGGACTTTAATGTTGCATGATAATTATTCATACTGTAACCCGAAATTTGTACAGGCTGCCTGCAAGAAATTGGAATATGAAATAACTGGGCTGAAGAACTGCCTGAAGACTCAGGAAACTGAGACCCGGAAGGCCAATGCCAAGTTTGAGTTCAGTGTTGCTGCACAGGAAAAGCTGAAGAAAAAAATTTGAAACGGAAAGAAAGACTTGGGCCGAGGATAAAACTGCCTTGCTCAGCCGGGCCGAAAAAACAGAGGCTGCGCTGACTGAGAGAACCGCCGAACTCTCCGGCTTACAACGCCATGTGTCACAGATGGTCTCCGCAATCTTCAGTGAGTCATTCTGCTAGCCTTTAACAAGTTTACATTCTTTATGTCCTATAAGTCCCACCATTGTCATTCAGCTCCCATGACTTTGTTAAACAGGTCCCAGAAGCTCCAACCTCAATCAGAATGTTCTGACCAAGTTGAAGGCCGTGTACACCTTGGTGGAGCAACTCTACACCGGGTCACAGCGTGCTTTAGCCGTTGTGGCCCTGTCCAATGAGGTTCCGACTCACCTGGCGGACGTACTCCGGCGGCTTGCCGTTCTTCCTCAGCGCTTCCAAGAGCTACGACGGGCCTCTGCAAGAGCCGGAGCCATAGCTGCTCTGAGCCGGGCCAAAGCTTTCCTCCCGGAGCTAGACCCGGCCGACATTGCGCTTGGATACCCCAGCCTGAAGGAAGACGGGACCCCCTTCGATCAAAAAGACTTTGCCGCTTGTGTGAAAAGCGTGCGCCCGTGGCTACCATGATCGGGAACGACACAGATTTTACCAAGTATCAGCCGGGCTACGACGCGACAAATCAGAGGATCCCAACTCCATGCTATGAAGCAGTCAGCCTGATCCCGCCGACTCGTAAGCACACCTTCGCCCCAGAAGTTGACCCGGCCGGGTTAATTGATGATGAGGCTCAATTTGAAGCTTTGAGCGGCATTGACTGGAAATCATCAACCTTCCAGGTCATGGGAACAGCCGGAGGAGCGGAGAGGGATGAGCCGGAAGCTTCGACCCAACAAGCACCTTGATTGTTTTAGACGGCTCATGGTTTAAACAATGCCTCACCTTTTGGACTCGGGGAGTCTTGTAATAGAGTAGGACAAATACTTAATTTTGTCGTGCCATCGTGCACGTGTTGAATGCTTAACTCCATTGAAGTTGCTTCTTTATATTCCTCCGGGTTATGTTCGACCATCTACTTTCCTTAAGTTAAAGAACTGTCTTTAATCATCCTGCATGGAAAATAAATCACAAGTCTCTAGGCGGCTTACCGCACTGAGAGTCATATGCTTTATATATAACCCGGAATATGAATTAAAATCATAAAAGACTGGCCCTCAATTATATCCTCGAAGTAACCATGATAGCATACTTACAAGCCTTCAAGTATACTTCCGGTTTATGTAACCCGAATAATAAGGTTGGTACCTCAACTCCGGTTTACCAGCATTGGTAATGCTTATTGTGTGTTACTAACATTGTGAATCAAAGTTAAGTCGGCGGAGTAAGAACCGCCCTTGCACACTGCTGATATGACCAGAAGAACTTGTTGCAAATCAAAAGATCAAAACTTAGGGGCTTCCGGTTCGAATACGACCAGAGACCTGTCCCAAAGGGGTTAAGCTAAGATTCGAATGCGATCATATAGCCCCAGTGGGTTTGGCGTTGCCGATCAAGAGGGTACTGACAGCTATGTTCTCTTTGGTTCGAATACGCCCTATGTTTGAACAGGAAGCCCCCAAATGACCTTAAGAGTTGTTTATCGACGCTGATTCGAATACGATCCACGTTGGTTCCCAAAGGGGGTTAAACTATCATTCAAATATGATCAAGAAAAACTCCCCAATGAGCTCGGCAATTTGCCAATCAAGTGGGTATCGACAGCTATGTTCTCTTTGGTTCGAATACGACCTATGTTTGAACAGGAAGCCCCTAGGTGATTACATTGTTAACGGCTAGATTCGAATACGATCGTAAGCCGGATCCACCTCCAAGTGACCATGTGATGTTGTAACGGAAATAACACGTTTACCTTTGGAGGAGAACAAAGGATAGAGGTCCTGCTTTATTATTTATCATAATATATACATGGCTACAGAAATATGTACATTATGAGAGCCAGTGGCTCAAGTGTAATAAGGCCGAAGCTGAGCTATGTTCCACGGCCGACGGGTCTCTTCCTCCGACTTGCGTGAATCTTTGTGCTCCCGAACATCGATAAGGTAGTATGACCCGTTGTGCAAGTTCTTGCTGACCACAAAGGGCCCTTCCCAAGGCGGGGATAACTTGTGTGCATCTGTTTGATCTTGGATGAGCCGGAGCACCAGATCACCTTCCTGGAAGACCCGGGACTTAACCCGGCGGCTGTGATAACGGCGCAAGTCTTGTTGGTAAATTGCCGAGCGAGCTGCTGCCACATCACGCTGTTCGTCCAACAAGTCAAGAGCATCTTGGCGCGCCCGCTCATTATCCGCCTCAACATAAGCCGCCACTCGAGGCGAGTCATGACGGATGTCGTTGGGGAGGACTGCTTCCGCTCCATAAACCATGAAGAAAGGCGTGTAACCCGTAGATCTGTTAGGAGTAGTATTGATGCTCCATAACACAGAGGGTAACTCCTCCACCCAACAACCCGGCGTCTGTTGCAAAGGGACCAAAAGCCGGGGCTTGACGCCTTTCAAAATCTCCTGATTAGCTCTCTCAGCTTGACCATTGGATTGAGGGTGAGCCACTGACGAAACATCAAGTCAAATATGCTCTCGTTGACAAAACTCCTCCATGGCACCTTTAGACAGATTGGTACCATTGTCAGTTATAATGCTATGTGGAAAACCAAAGCGAAATATCACCCTTTTCATGAACTGAACCGCCGTGGCTGCGTCACACTTGCTTACTGGTTCTGCCTCAACCCACTTTGTGAACTTGTCAACTGCCACCAAGAGGTGGGTCTTCTTATCCTTGGACCTTTTAAAAGGCCCAACCATATCAAGCCCCCAGACCGCAAATGGCCAAGTGATTAGAATCATCCTCAGCTCCTGAGCCGGCACATGAGCCCGTCGCGAGAACCTCTGACAACCGTCACATTTACTGACCAAGTCCTCCGCATCAGCATGTGCCGTCAGCCAGTAAAAACCATGACGAAAAGCTTTGGCCACAAGGGATTTTGAGCCGGCATGATGGCCACAATCCCCTTCATGAATCTCACGTAAGATTTCTTGACCCTCCTCAGGGGAAACACAACGCTGGAAAGTTCCAGTAACACTGCGACGATGCAGCTCGCCATTGATAATGACCATTGACTTAGACCGCTGGGCTATTTGTGTGGCCAAAGTTTCATCCTCAGGCAAATCTCCCCGGGTCATGTAAGCCAAGTATGGTACTGTCCAGTCTGGGGTGATGTGGAGAGCCGCCACCAATTGTGCCTCCGGGTCAGGAATAGCCAAGTCTTCCTCTGTAGGCAACTTAACAGAAGGGTTATGTAAGATGTCCAAGAAAGTATTAGGCGGCACCGGCTTTCGCTGAGAGCCCAGCCGACTTAATGCATCAGCCGCCTCATTCTTCCTGCGATCGATGTGCTCTACTTGGTAACCCTGAAAGTGTCCAGCAATGGCATCAACCTCGCGACGATAAGCCGCCATGAGAGGGTCCTTGGAATCCCACTTGCCTGATACTTGTTGGGCCACTAGATCTGAGTCGCCAAAGCACCTTACCCGGCTCAAACTCATCTCCGTAGCCATCCGAAGACCATGGAGCAAGGCCTCGCACTACTAGGAAAAGGGCTATAGATGATATGGCCACTAATGGCGCACCAGACATGTGGTGCGCCATTACTATATACTAATGGCGCACCATGTGTTGGTGCGCCATTAGTGTGAAAATACTAATGGCGCACCACATCCACGGTGCGCCATTAGTAAATTTTTTTAAATTTTTTCAAAACTACTAATGGCGCACCGTGGGATGGTGCGCCATTAGTAGTTCAACTAGTAATGGCGCACCATCCCACGATGCGCCATTAGTAATTATGTTTCAAATTTTTTTTTCAATTTTTTTTATTTTTATTTTTTAAACTACTAATGGTGCACTGTGGGACGGTGCGCCATTACTAGTTCAACTACTAATGGCGCACCACTCCCACGGTGCGCCATTACTAGTTGAACTACTAATGGCGCACCACTCACAGGTGCGCCATTAGTAATTTTGTTACAAATTTTATTTCAAATTTTTTTATTTTTTTTGAAAAAGGACTAATGGCGCACGGTTGGGGTGGTGCGCCATTACTAGTTGAA
>NC_057808.1:296719219-296719767 GCF_018294505.1 Triticum aestivum | reverse complement strand
AAAATGGGCATAACTTTTGCATACGAACTCGGATGAAAAAGTTTTTTATATGAAAAATCATTTACTCGAAAAGTTACATCCGAATTTAAACGGGGGAACCCCGTTAAACATTTTCAAAATCCTCAAAAACCTAACAGAAAAAAAGATACGGGGCTTTTAAGATCTGGAGAGGCAAAAAATTCAAAAAAATTCAAACTTACTAATGGCGCACCTGCCCGTGGTGCGCCATTACTATCTTCCCGCCTTCAAAATTCAAAATAAATTTAAAAAATAAAAAAGTTACTAATGGCGCACCTGCCCATGGTGCGCCATTAGTATCTTCCCGCCTTCAAAATTCAAAATAAATCAAAAAAATAAAAAAAAGTTACTAATGGCGCACCTGCCCATGGTGCGCCATTACTATGCCGTATATATGGCTGGGCGTGTCCTCTCCTCCTTACCTCTTCATTCTTCTCCTCCACTCCACCTCTCCTCCACTTCATCTCCTTCTCCCTCCTCTCCGGTGAGCTCCTCCTCCCTCCTCTCCGGTGAGCTCCTCCTCCCTCCTC
>NC_057808.1:296692939-296718917 GCF_018294505.1 Triticum aestivum | reverse complement strand
TCCTACTCCCTCCTCTCCGGTGAGCTCCTCCTCCCTCCTCTTCGATGAGCTCCTCCTCCCTCCTCTTCGGTGAGCTCCCCTCATGGTTTCTCCTTCCTCCTCTCTGATGCTCCGGTGAACTCCTCTCCGGCGACCTCCTCCTCCTCTCCGGCGATGTAGGCGAGCACCTCTCCGGCGACCTCCTCCTCCTCCTCTTCGGCGAACTCCTCTCCGGCAAAAGAACACGGCAAAAGAATGTACAAGATCCAAAAACAGGAACAAAATTTGAAATAATATCGTGCAAAAAAAACGAGCCAAAAAAACGAGCAAAAAATGGGCAAAAAAATCGCGATCCAGATCCAAATTCAAAATTCAAAAATAGCAATGGCGCACGGTGGGGGCTAGACGGTGCGCCACTACTATTTTCCCGCCTTCAAACTTTAAAAATACTAATGGCGCACCGTGGCCTATACTAATGGCGCACCAGTGGCCTATACTAATGGCACACCATGGCATATACTAATGGCGCACCAGTGGTGCGCCATTAGTATACCAGATACTAATGGCACACCACTGGTGCGCCATTAGTAAAAAATACTAGTGGCGTGATGCTAGTGGCGCACCAGTGGTGCGCCATTAGTAGGCAGAACTGGTGCGCCACTAGTAAGCCTTTTTCTAGTAGTGTCGTACTCAGCTGCATTGTTAGTACAGGGAAACATCAACCGTAGCACATAGCAAAACTTGTCACCTCGAGGGGAAGCTAATACAACTCCAGCCCCCGAGCCCGTTGAAGTGTATAGTCCAATATGTATTATCCGGTTTCTCTTCAGGCACCTGCAGCTCTGTCCAATCGTTGATGAAGTCCACCAATGCTTGAGATTTAACAGCAGTGTGTGGCACATACTTCAGACCATGAGGCCCAAGTTCTATAGCCCACTTAGCCACTCTCCCTGTAGCTTCTCTGTTTTGGATGATGTCTCCTAGAGGAGCAGAACTAACCACAGTGATAGGGTGACCCTGGAAATAATGCTTAAGCTTCCGGCTTGCCATGAACACCCCGTAAACAAGCTTCTGCCAATGTGGATACCGTTGTTTGGACTCAATGAGAACTTCGCTGACATAGTAAACCGGCCGCTGAACCGGATACTCCTTACCCTCTTCCTTGCGCTCCACCACCACAGCCACACTGACGGCTCGTGTGTTAGCGGCTACATACAGTAATAAGGGCTCCTTGTCAACCGGAGCAGCAAGAACTGGGGGCTCATCCAGCTGTCTCTTCAAATCCTCAAAAGCAGCATTAGCAGCATCATTCCAGACAAAGTTGTCTGTTTTCTTCATCAGTTGGTACACTGGCATAGCCTTTTCACCCAAACGGCTTATAAACCGGCTTAAAGCAGCTATGCGACCCGCCAGGCGCTGGACGTCGTTTATACACGCCGGCTTAGCCAGAGAGGTGATTGCCTTGATCTTTTCCGGGTTAGCTTCAATGCCTCTGTGAGAAACCAGAAAACCCAAGAGCTTGCCTGCAGGAACACCAAAAACACACTTGGCCGGGTTAAGCATCATCTTGTATACTCGGAGATTATCAAAGGTTTCTCTCAGATCATCTATCAAGGTCTCCTTCTCCCTAGATTTAACCACGATATCATCCACATAAGCATGAACATTGCGCCCAATCTGGTTATGAAGACCTGTACGCAACGCTGGTAAGTCGCCTGTGCACTCTTGAGCCCAAAAGGCATAGATACATAACAGAAGGCTCCAAAAGGAGTGATGAACGTTGTCTTCTCCTGGTCCTTAACTGCCATTTTAATCTGATGGTATCCAGAATAGGCATCCAAAAAACTTAAGCGCTCACAACCCGCCGTAGCATCAATAATCTGATCAATACGGGGGAGAGCAAAAGGATCAGCCAGACAAGCCTTGTTTAAATCTTTGTAATCCACACACATCCGCCAGGTGCCGTTCTTCTTAAGCACGAGCACCGGGTTAGCTAACCACTTTGGGTGAAAAACTTCAATGATAAACCCAGCCGCCAAGAGCCGGGCTACCTCCTCACCGATGGCTTTCCGCCTCTCCTCATTAAACCGTCGGAGGAATTGCCTGACCGGCTTAAACTTCGGATCAACATTGAGAGTGTGCTTAGCGAGTTCTCTAGGTACACCCTGCATGTCAGAAGGTTTCCATGCGAAGATGTCCCTGTTCTCACGGATGAACTCGATGAGCGCGCCTTCCTATTTCGGATCCAGATTGGCACTGATGCTGAATTGCTGAGATGAGTCACCTGGAACAAAGTCAACAAGTTTAGTCTCATCAGGAGATTTAAATTTCATTACCGGCTCATGCTCCGTGGTTGGCTTCTTCAAAGACGTCATATCTGCCGGGTCAACATTGTCTTTGTAAAACTTCAACTCCTCTGTTGCACAAACAGATTCAGCGTAAGCCGCGTCACCTTCCTCACACTCCAAGGCTGTTAGCTGATGAGACACCAACTTGATACAAGAAAATCCAAGCAAGGCACAAAATATGTAGTACAAGACCATTTAGGCCTAGGAGTACAACATTTGGTTTCTAAAGGTTGATGGCGGAAGCGGTTTGGGGTTCATCTGCGTCTATGGGACTCCATTTCCCACAAGAACAGCTGACCAGGATAACTCCTATCTTCGCGAGGCTGCTGACAACACTGCGTAGGTTCCGAGGCCGTCGTCGTAACACACTTCTCCGCGCAGGAAATCTGGCCAAGACAATAGCCAGGGACAAGCCAGTGAGTACGTTTGAATGTACTCGCAAACATCAAGAACTCGGGTATAATATAACCAGGGGAAAGATCATGCTCCGAAAAATATTCTATGATCATAACGTCAGTCACGAGATAAACAAAAATATTCATGATGCACGCATGTGGGTAATAATAACCAAAATAAAATATTGGGTGCCAAACGAGGGTCTGAATGACTCCTCGAGAGGAAACTGCAAGAATAATAATGCCGCAGTCGGGCGTCGGGGCGACACCACATAAAGGGCTTATAACAGAAAATAAAAGACAGTGCGTGCCACAGTTGGGCGTCTAGGCGACACCACATAAAGGGCTTATGAATAAAAGAAATAACAAGCATGCCGCAGTCGGGCGTCTGAGCGACACCACAAAAAGGGCTTATAAATAAAATAAATAACAAGCATGCCACAGTCGGGCGTCTGAGCGACACCACATAAAGGGCTTATATAGAATAATAATTATGGGTATCCAGGAGGTAGGACCATCCCAGGGATACTCGAAAATACAAATAAAGTAAATGGTTAGTCCACAATAATAATGATCATAATCCACATATGTCACAGTTCATAATCAAGGTTCTGGTTTAGCAGTTTTCCTCCGAAGACCGACACTAAGACCGACACTTGACCTATCCCAGACTATAGTCCTTAACCATGGACACGGATATTCGAATAGATGTATAATCTCTGCAGAGGGTGTACTCTTTACCCACGGGTAACGGATTTCTTTAGTCCATCGGGACTAATTCCGTCTACGGTCTTTTGATTGAAAACACGCCTGACCTGCACACACCAGCTTAACTTACCGGTGTCTGGAATCACCCACGACACCTGTCAAGCGAAACTCTAAGTGGGGAGGCTACAACCTCGACGTAGCATGGGATCACAAAAATTTATACCACGCGCAAACTAGGGGAGCTACCCCTTCGGCTACAACTGAAACACCCATGCCCCCGGACCGGATGACTGGCTTTAATCCATGGCCATGGGACCCTCATCCCGGCCTCTCTGTACGGTGTGTGCTAGACAGGGGTTGACAACTTACTGAACCGTACCCTACATAAGGCAGGGACAAGTGGTAGTACCAGGCAAGTATGGGGGTTACTGGACAAGACTCGATCTAAGGCCGACTCAGGAGGTTCAAGTGTTCCCTGCATGATTAGCATGACAAAAGTATTTCCATTAACAGGTAGACTTATCACTCGTCAAGCCTCACCATGCCATACCGGACATACTCGTCCCGACGAGGTACTAGGGACAAGCCCGTGTCTACCCAAGACCACGACTTTCTCGGCTTCCTTCCGGTATGCAAGGGAAGCTTACGAGGACGAATACCATCACCAACATATCCATTTATCACAGCAAAGAAAACTCCACTATGCACTCATGCATATGATCTTTTTATCGTCACATAAAAATAATGTATGCTCCAAGTCAAAAGGTGCTGTAACCATATCAAAACACCACACAAAATATTATGCCAGAGTTCAGAAATGCTTGCCTTCAAGTGTATGCATGTGGGGGTGCACTTTTGAAGGTTGCCTTCCCTCCAAAAATCCTATTTTGAGAAATATTCAAATAACACACATTTAAAAAACAGAACAAGAAGTTGTCTCAAATATTTCTGAAATAAATCTTAAAATAAACTAGAGGAAATTTGAGGGAGGTAGGAAAAAGAATCAACTCATTTGGAGTTTTATTTTAAAAGATATAGCCAGTCAAACCTCAGTCAAAGTTCTGTTTTAATAAAAAATCAGAAAAAGGAAAACGCTGCGGGGGAGAATACGTTTTCAAAGCAGAGGTGACGTACTCCGGTCTTTGCGCTACCACTTAACCAGAGAGGGTGGGGGAGCGGGTCACTGACAGTGGGTCCAGAGGGCCCACTGGTCAGGTTTGACTGGTCTCCCTCTCCCTCCTTTCTCTGTGCCCGAACGGTGGCGGGGCTCCGGCGATCGCCGGCGACGAACGGCGGCTCCCCAAGGGGTCCCAAGGGCGGGGATGGATCCGTCAGACCGAGGCGGTTCTCCCGGTGGGTGCTAGGCAGGCGGGGACGGAGGAGGTCACCGGCGGCGAGCTTCGCGGCGGGCGGTGGCTCGGGAGCAGAGTGGGTTTTGGGCTCCGGTGATCCTTGGCCGAAGCTGAGGCGCTAGGCAGCTCCGCACGACTACGGGGGAGTTCTTGGTGGCGTTGGATTGGCGGGGGAAGCTCCGGTTGCGACGAACGGCACTGGATTGCGGCGGCGACCGAGCTGGCCGGAGACAAGGAAGAAAGGACTTTCCCGTCGATTGCTGGCTGTGGGAGGGCTATGGGGGTGGCCTGGGGTTGCTTGAGTGATCGGTTGAGCTCGGGGTCCCTTTAAATAGGCACTCGAGGCTGGCTTCTGCGGTGGCTGAGGATAAGATCGCCGGCGACCACTTTACTGTAGTTGCAGGGCATCGTGGCGGCGACGAAAGCGTGCCGACGAGCAAGTGGATGAGCACGGGCTGTTCCCCGGGGCAGCTGGCGCGCGCGGGTGGCTTGGGCGGCGCCGACCACGGCAGAGCCCGCTGCCGACGCCGGCGTGCCGCCAAGGCGGCGCTGTAGGGCGCTAGGGAGAGCTTGGAGCGTACTGGTGAGAGGGCGAGTGTGTGGCGTGGCTCTGCAGGCGAGCTGGGGCCAGGGACGGGACGCGTCGAGGGTGGCAGTGCGGCGCGGCGACTCAGTGCGCGCGCGTGCAAAACGTGCGCCCTGGGCGCGCCCAGAGCACGCACGCCAGGCGTTCCATGAAAAGCCAGCGCGCTCTAGAGAGCTTGGGTGAGGTTGGCAGCTAACAGGCCAGGGTTAGGGACAGCTAGGAGGCTAGTGGACATGCTGGATGGGTCAGGGGTTCAAGTCCACAATGCAAACCAGAGGACATGCCCAAAATTCTTCCTGCACACAGGGTGTTCGACAGAATGCCATGGGCATCTAGGCAAATCTTGGGGTGGCCAAACTCTCCAGATCCTAGTCTCTTTAGGAGCTAAGGAAAGTGGTAAGGTTAGTTTGGCAAAAACAGAAAGTTGATAGTGCAAGTTTTGGAGAAAACCAATTTTGGGCAGAAACTAAAGGCTATCATTGCATGCACCAAAAATACCCCAATGGGTCCAATCTCCTGGACTTAAGGGTTTGGTAGGGAGGACTATAAGTAGGAAAAAGCTCAAAGGTACTAGAGCAAAATAAAATGGGGTTGCAGTACAAATCACCAAACTGGACCAGAATGGAAATGAAGATGATTTACTCAAATTTTTCAAAGAACATCACTGGGTTTTTGCATGAGGTTGCATTATATGCATCTCCTGACATCACCAAACACTTGGAAGAATTTTTAGAAGAATATTTAAATAGGTTGAAGTGCAAAATACCTACTGGACCAGATTTGAAAAATTGATGTGGAGCTCAAAGTCTCCAACGACCAAAAGATATTTTTGCATAAAAGTGATGGGGAAACCTCACATGACAACCCCAAATTTTGGTGAATTTTTTAAAAGCATTTATCAAGAGGTTGCAGTGCAAAAAGGGGCTCCAAATTTATGAAAGATCATTTAAAAGAATAAAGCTCATGAAAAAATAATTATGCAAATAAATCCACTGATAAAGGATTGATTTTATAAAGAGGGCACACAAGTCCAATAATACTTTTGGGAAAGTTTCCATTTGAGGTGAAAACCCACAATATTAAAGAGAAGAGGGTTTCTGAAATCAAAGGAGAAATCCAGAAAAATAAAAATTTAATCTCCTGGCAAAATTTTAATTAATAAAACAAGGTCAAAATTTTGGGGTGTCACAACACTGTGACACCCAAATTTTTATTTGGATTTTTCAAAAGATTTTATTTGACTTGAGGGTGGTGATTTAATTTTTTCTTCAAAAGAACTCTCCCTTTCAAAATATTTTTTATGGCAAGAGTTTTATTTGGATTCACCCAAGATCTGTTTTTGGTCTTGGAGGTTCTTACTTTTTATTTGGACCCAAGACAAAATGCTTTTCATTTGGGGAAAATGACTTTTGAAAATCTCTTTGAAAATGCACTATGGCTTTTGGAATAATCCTTTACCACTTTCAACAATTCTCTCTTGCCATGGCCTTAGTGCAAATCCACTCTCCTAACTCTCCCCTCATCTTTGGATCATGTTTTGCATCAAATCCAGCAAGTTGGACCTCCCATATGATTATTTCCCATTTAAATCTTATCAAATAAATTTCTGTCTTCTATTCTAGCCCTTAGAAATTTACATAGGGGCTACCATCTCTGCTTTGATTTTTGCCCCCAAACAAATTTCCCTCCCTAGTCCTTTGAACCCTCAACCAAGATCCATGAAGATCCACTGGTCTTCAGTTCAAATTTTTCAAACTACACTTGCTGCAAGTTTGGGCCAGATTTGTCAAATCTGGTGAAATTCATTCAAATCCTTCTCCAAACATTCCAAGTAAAATCAGGCAGCCTCTGGCTGCCTTGAGTGGTCACCTCACCAAGTCACAGCCCCAGGAAAATTTTTCTCATTGCCAAATCATTCTGTCGAACACCTGCAGTGCATTGTCAAAATCAGGTTCAGTAAAGTTCAGAGAACACTTCAGTGCCACTGTCGTTTTCTTCAGAACTTGTTGTCGATCTCGACAGTGCCCCGATGTCGCCTTGCTCCCCGTCCCCTCCCCCTTGTTCCTGCACCGCACGAGCGCCTGGATGCTTGCGGACATCGGCGATGAGCAGGAGGAGGTGCGCCGCCCCGTGACCGACGCCAGCGGCGGCTTTGCGGCCGCCAGAGAGAGGCGCGGCGCAGACGGCGCCACCCAGCGCCGCCCAAGCCACCGGAGCTCGCTGCGTGGCCTTCCACTCCCCAGAACACGCAGCCACTCTCGTCGTGAACCGCAGGGCGCGGAGCGCGCTCTCTGCCGCCGTCGTGCCCGTGCGGCCACCCCACCGTGGACCGGCGCCATTACGCCAAGACCTACTTAGTTTAGCAGTGGAACGGCACCAGTAAACCTCACTGATGCTGCCTGGCCACTCAAACCACCTGCTCAACCACTACCTCGCCGTAATCGCTCGCCGGAGATTCTCCATTCACGACCACCCCCTCGATCCGCCTATAAATAGAGGCCCCGAGCTTCAACTCGAACCCACACCACCTCTACACTCCACCTAGAGCACGCCTAGCCACTGGAAGAGCCCCGAGGAGGTCTCCTTCCTCGACTCCGGCCACCGCGACCCGCCACGGGATCCAGCTCGATTCGCCCCCGTGCGTGCACCTCCGCCTCCCATCTCTTGCCAGTAGCTTCCCTATGCATCCACTCTTCTGACCCGTGCTTCAAATCGAGGTTTGCAGCTCACCACCGGAGTTCCCCACCATCACCCGAACCGCCGTCCGCCGGAGAAAGTGTCGCCGTCGACGTGGTGCTCTCCGTCGGTCGAGTCCACCACCCACCGATGCGGAAGACACGCTGAAGCTCTTGGTACCCTCCGATCTTCCTGACTCGCCGTGGTTCGACGCCGGCGTCCACCGCAGTCTTCGGCCGCCGGCGAGCTTTTTGAACCTGACATGTGGACCCCCATGTCAGGCTCTGTTCTATTCTCCCGCGAACCGTTTTCTGTTGACACCTTCGGGCAAAATACGTCTTCCCTTTTTAGCTGGCGCATTTCTTTCCGAAGCGTTTTCTATTTTCTCAGTTTAAACCCTGGAACTTTTCTGTTTCATTACAGATGAGTCCCTGGACAGAAACCTTTATAACTTTTTAATAAAAAAGGATTTTTGAGTGATTCTTTTTCTGACAGTCTTAAAATTTTGTCTAGTTTTTTATGGGATTTATTTGGAAAAATTTGGAGAAATATTTATGCACGCGTTGGTTTTCACGTTAGTACCCGTTTTCGTTATGCCGTAGGTTCCGGAAGAGGTGACGGAGCCGCGAACTTCGCCGAGCTAGACTCCGACTTCTCCGAACCAGGCAAGCAAGTTTGAACCTTTGATATGATAGGTGTTTTACATGTTTGCGTGAAAGTTTGTGCGTGGCATATGAGTGTCGGTGAGGACCTCGTTGCTTGTGAGGCAATTACCCGCATGTCCCAAAGTTGCGATGATCTCTGATGAGAGAAGGCCTAATCATGTGGCGACATGAAGGGAAGCAAGGTGGTACTGTTGTAGCATACCAGCCTTGCGTCATCCGACAATTTCCGACGTTAACGTGGACGGAGTCACGTTATCGTTCTTTTCCCTTCCGTGCCACCACATGTTTCTTTGCCAAGATGCGGTTTAGTAAGTTGGTAACCTCTTTCCGTGTACACACCAAACAGAGGGGCCGGGATGATGGTTCCTTGGCCCAGGATTAAAGCCAGTCATCCGGTTAGGGGGCATGGGTGTTTCCGGTTGGGACCGAGAGGGGGGGCACCCCCTTAGAGCGCGCGTATAGAAATTTGATCCCATGCTACGCGAGGTTGTAGCCTCCCCGTCTCAAGGTTTTTCTCGAACGTTGCCGAGGGTGATCCCTGGCTTCGGAATATTGAAAGGGTGTGTACTGGTTAGACGCGTTTCTTCCAAAACACCGTAAACGGAACTAATCCCTGTGACTACTGAAATCCGTTGGCTGTGGTTAAGTACAAACTCTGCAGAGTCAAATCCTTCCAAGTCATCGTATCCATGATCAAGTAGAGTAATCAGTACATCCATATCTATCCTCGTGGAAATATATTCCCGGTGAACAAGCTTAAGTGGTAAACCCAATTTAATTGTTATTCCTGCGATGGACTAACCTTATTTTTGTTTCGTATTGGTGATAATTTATGTTCTCGAGCTACTGTATTATTAAGCTACAATATAAGCCCTTTATGTGATGTCGCTCAGACGTCCGACTGTGGCACGCACTGCCTTTATTTTCTGTTATAAGCCTTTTATGTGATGTCGCTCAGACGTCCGACTGTGGCGTGTTTTTGTTTCTTACTTTCAATATAAGCCCTTTATGTGATGTCGCTCAGACGTCCGACTGTGGCACGCACTGCCTTTATTTTCTGTTATAAGCCCTTTATGTGGTGTCGCCCCGACGCCCGACTGTGGCATTACTATTCCTGCAGTTTCCTCTTGAGGAGTCATTCAGACCCTCGTTTGGCACCAGTATTACTATTTTGCAGTTTCCTCTCGAGGAGTCATTCAGACCCTCGTTTGGCACTAGTATTACTATTCTGCAGTTTCCTCCCGAGGAGTCATTCAGACCCTCGTTTGGCAACCAGTATTTATTAACTCTATGTCTGAGCGCACTGGTTAACTTGTTCATATGCTTCATGTTTTCATTTGTTATATCTTATGTCCGAACTGTCTTGCGAGTACTTTCATAGTACTCACCTGGCTTGTTGATTTGGCCAGATGTTGACGAAGGTGATCTCTTGGATGAAGAGTTTGATAGCGCGTCCGACGCCTAGAGGAGTCCCAGTCAGTCCTGCGCGATCCCGGATATTGGTCACTTGTATTATATACGCTTCCGCCACCCGCAATAAGTCTCCTCGAGCCTCACTCCCACGCTCGAAGAGCTGTATTCTTCAGGAGTCATATCACTCGCTTCGCGGTGATATTTCCACCACCGTACTATCGTGAGTTAGTAGTTATGCCACCCTATCCGCCGTCTTGTTCTATCGGCGTGCATGTAATAAAATTGTTGGGCAGTCTCCGCTCAACCTTGTATTATATTCAGTACTCCTAGTATTTTTCTTCTGTGACCATGATATTGTCTACCAGTGAGAAGGAATTCTTCCTTACTGGTCCGTAAAAGGGATTGGTCTCTCAATAATTATTTTATTGAAAAACCGGTCGTGACAAGCTTGGTACCAGAGCCAGGCTGACTGTAGGAAGCCACTAGGTGCGATCGCTAATCGGTTATTAGCGTCTTTTGTGCTGTTTCAGCATTTTGCAATTGTAGCTATTTTCTGTTGGTCATCATAAATTTATGACATGACTACTCAGAATTTTTGCCTTCTTTTGTAGATGGCTGGCAGCAGCTGTGAGAACCGAGTGTTCACGAACGTGCCCGAGGGGTTTGTCAAGCTCCTCGTCTCCATCACCAAGCTCGCGATCGGGCCAGCAACCCGCGCGGAGTTCACGCTTTACCAGCACAAGCTCAGTGACGACGTGTCTATGCACCAAGCTGTGGTGCAATTCAAGGGAGGACGCTCTGCAGCTCGCCACTTCCGTTTTGTGGGAAGGGCCATGCCTACGGAGAGGCATGCCATGCAGATGGCTGCCCGTGAGGCGATAGCTCGCCTTCGGGACATGCTTCCTATGATGAAGACTCGTCGCTACCGCTACCTCCCATGCCATGTGCGATACACCAGTCACTATGCATTTGCCTGCCATCGGGGAGTGCGAGATGGAGCCGTCGAGATGGTTGTGGAGTATCTCAAGGCTCTGGAGGAGTCTTTCGACAACCTCGTAGACGATCTTGTGGCTGCCCGCATGGACTTAGTCCGGGGCGGTCCTGCCAGCAGGAAGGAGCTTCTCCACACAGCACCGCCTCTGACATTCGTCTCGTCTTCAGCCTCTTATGCACCGGCCGTTTTGGCCACTGCACGCCGTCTGCCCACCACTGAGGAGTTTGACCGAGTCATCGCTCCTACTCCAGTCAGAGCTGCACCGCCTGCCGCACCCGCTCTACCACCTGTCGCTCCCGCGCCATCACCGCAGCGCAGCGTTACGCGCCAGGAGCCAGCTAGAGAGGAGGTGGAGGTTGATTCTCCTGGACCGCTGAGTCTTGCCATCGGCAAGGGGAAGGAAATCTTCACCATCTCCGACTGAGAGCGCCGAGTAGCCGCGCGTTATGTCTGCTTGTATGATGTGTTTCCTCTGTACGCTAGTTTGTATTGGTGTGTTTGCTGCCTTCCGGAGGAGTACGCTAGTCTAAATAACATGTCAGGAATGTGTACGCGCATCCTGAGTGCTGTATCGTGTGTTTGCTTTTCGCGTGTAAGATATATGCTAAGCAGTTCTCCTCCGTGCAAAATCGCTTATGTTTTCCTTGAAAACCTTGAGGTCTTTTAAATTGTTGCCTTTGCAAGATTTTCCTTGTGCCACACAGTTTTTCCCATGGGTTTTGCAAAATAATACCCCAGACTGGAAAAATGTCTCGTCCGTGGACTCGCTCCATGCCCAATCAGCCAGAAGAGGTTTATGGGACACAGACTAGAAACAACTTCACTCAGGGACAGTCCAGTCAACAAGACAGCGAAGCAGCCCTGTCTCAAGTATGCCGTCTCTTCGAGCAAAGCCAGCAACAGCACCAAGAGATGATGAATCATGTCATCAATATGGGAAACCACCGTGAGCCCTACCAACCACATTCCAAGTTATCTGAGTTACAGAAGACTCGCCCCTCAACTTTTGCTCACACCGATAGGCCGTTGGAAGCCGATGATTGGCTTAGTGACATTGAAAGGAAACTAATTATTGCTCAGTGTTCAGATCATGAGAAGGTGCTTTATGCACCACACTACCTTACTGGAGCAGCTGCAGCATGGTGGGAAAACTTCCTACACATGCATCCCAGTGAACACAACATCACCTGGGAAGAGTTCAAACAAGGCTTCCGTGGGGCACACATCCCCAGGAGCATCATAAAAATCAAGAAGAGAGAGTTTGATGACCTGAAGCAGAGAGGCATGTCAGTGACAGAATACAATGGTCAGTTTACCCAGCTATCCCGTTATGCCTACGACAAGCATATGACAGAAAATAAGAAGATGGAAAAATTCCTGGACGGCCTGGCACCAGCACTAAAATGCCAACTGGTTGTACACACTTTCCCGGATTTTAAAACTCTAGTTGACAAGGCCATTACCTTGGAGAATGAGCGCCGTAGTCTGGAAGATCTCCGTAAGCGAAAGAGGGACAAGACGACTCTTGCTCGCAACAACCGAAGCAAGACTGGGGTTCCAAGGACAGAAGCAAGGAGATCCACGACTGCTGATCCAAGGCCCGTCAGACAGTTTCATGCCAGAGACAAGGAGTACACATACCATCCAGGGGTCACCTGCTATGCTTGTGGTGAAGAAGGGCACTATGCTAAACAATGCCCAAAACCAAGGAACTCGGCCCCCAAGCCAAAAAATGGTGGAAACAATCCAGCCCCCAAGCGCAACAATTTCAATCCCAACAACAACCACAAGAAGGGTCACCTAAACCATGTGACCAGGGAAGAAGCGCAGAATGCCCCAGACATCGTGCTCGGTACGTTCCCTGTCAACACAGTACCTGCCACGGTTTTGTTTGATTCTGGAGCTTCCCATTCGTTCGTTTCGAAGAGTTTTGTTTTACAACATGGTTTTCCGATACTTCCCTTGGAAAAATCTATGATCATCAAGTCCCCCGGAAATAAGCAAATCGCTCAGGGTTACTGCCAAGGAGTGGTCATTGAGTTCGAAGGACTACAATTCCAAGCAAATCTCATCGTGTTGGAGAGTAAAGGACTGGATGTCATTTTAGGAATGGACTGGTTGACCACCAACAAAGGATTCATTGACTGTTTAAATCGGACCGTGATTCTCACCCACCATCATGGCAAGACAATAAAGGTTACAGCTCAAGAAAGACCACGGTCACGGCAACCAAAACTAAACAAAGTGGACATTTCTGAACTGAGAAAAGTTCCAGTGGTATGCGAGTTTCCTGATGTGTTCCCTGAAGAACTGCCAGGCATGCCACCAGACCGAGAGATAGAATTCAGCATCGAACTAGCACCTGGCACCGCTCCCATCTATAAGAAGCCTTATAGAATGGCACCCTCAGAATTGGTGGAGTTGAAGAAGCAGATAAAGGAATTATTGGACAAAGGATTTATTCGAGCCAGCTCCTCACCTTGGGGTTCGCCAGTGTTGTTCGCCAAGAAAAAGGATGGGACACTGAGACTGTGTATAGACTATCGAGCCCTCAATATGGTCACCATCAAAAACAAATGTCCGATGCCACGGATAAATGATTTGTTTGACCAGCTCGCACAAGCCAAGGTATTCTCAAAAATTGATTTGAGATCGGGATATCATCAACTGAAAGTACGGACAGAAGATATCCCCAAGACAGCATTCACTTCCAGATACGGATTATATGAGTTCACAGTGATGCCTTTTGGTCTAACAAACGCCCCCGCATATTTCGTCCACCTCATGAACAAAGTGTTCATGAAATTCATGGACAAATTTGTTGTGGTATTCATTGACGATATTCTGGTTTACTCAAGGACACCAGAAGAGCATGTTGAGCACCTCAGAATTGTTTTGGGAGAATTAAGAAAACATCAGTTGTACGCCAAATTTAGCAAGTGCGAATTTTGGCTAAGACAAGTTGGTTTCTTAGGCCATATATTGAACCAAGAAGGCGTGGCCGTAGACCCAGAAAAAGTCAAAGCCATACTTGACTGGAAGCCACCCGCCAATGTTACAGATGTGCGGAGTTTCCTAGGAATGGCCGGATATTACAGAAGATTTATTGAAGGATTCTCCACTGTGGCAAAACCTATAACACAGTTGCTCAAGAAGGACAAGAAATTTGTATGGACGGAAGCATGCGAGAAAAGCTTCCAAGAACTCAAGAAGAAGCTGACAACCGCACCGGTCTTAACTGTGCCAGACATACACAAGAGTTTTGAAGTATATTGTGACGCGTCCCGAAAAGGTCTCGGATGTGTACTAATGCAGGATGGAAAAGTAGTCGCATATGCCTCCAGGCAGCTGCGAAAACATGAGGAAAATTACCCAACACATGACCTGGAGCTAGCAGCAGTCATTCATGCACTCAAGGAGTGGAGGCACTTTCTGTTGGGAAATCGCTGTGAAATATATACGGACCATAAGAGCCTCAAATATATTTTCACACAGCCAGAGCTAAATTTACGCCAACGACGCTGGTTGGAATTGGTCAAGGACTATGATGTCGGTATTCACTACCATCCAGGGAAAGCAAATGTAGTGGCCGATGCCCTTAGTCGAAACCCCAGCCCGGACAATGACGGTCCGCAAAACTTGAGGCCTGAGTTTCAGCAAGAGTTCGCTAGGCTCAACATGATGTTAGTCTCTAAGGGCACCGTATCAAATCTGGAGATACAACCCACCCTGGTGGAACAAATTAAGAAGGCTCAACAGGGACATCCCAGCATCGAAGGTATAAAGAAGAAAATGAACATTCGTAAGACTTCAGAGTTCGTCACAGACAGTGAAGGAACATTATGGTACAGAGACAGACTTTGCGTACCTAACATTGAGGAACTCAAGCAACAAATCTTAACCGAAAGCCACACCGCTCCATACTCGATCCATCCTGGAGGAACCAAAATGTACAAGGACATTCAGGAAAGATTTTGGTGGCACGGTATGAAAAGAGACATAGCCGCGTTTATTGCTTGTTGCGATTCATGTCAGCGCATCAAGGCCGAGCATCAAAAGCCAGCAGGGCTACTCAAGCCAAACAGGATACGGGAGTGGAAATGGGATGAAATAGGAATGGACTTCATTGTCGGATTACCCCGATCACAACGCGGAAATGACGCCATATGGGTCATCACAGACCGACTGACCAAGGTTGCTCATTTCATTCCCGTGAAGACTACCTACTCCACACAAAGACTGGCCAAACTTTATCTCTCCCGTATAGTTTGTTTGCATGGAGTCCCAAAGACTATAATATCGGACCGAGGCACACAATTCGTCTCCAAATTTTGGGATCACCTACAACAAGCTCTGGGCACGCAACTAGCTTTCAGTACAGCGTACCACCCTCAGACTGATGGACAAACGGAACGTGTAAACCAAATCCTAGAGGATATGCTAAGAGCATGTGTGCTCACCTATGGATCCAGTTGGGAAGAGAGTTTGTCGTATGCCGAATTTGCTTACAACAACAGTTACCAAGCCAGCTTGCAAATGGCACCCTTTGAAGCATTGTACGGACGGAGGTGTCGTACCCCACTGAATTGGTCAGGAACAGGTGACAGCCATATCTTCGGCCCAGACATGCTTAAAGAGGCCGAGGAGAAAGTTAAACAGATCAGGGACAGACTCAAGACAGCACAGAGCCGACAAAAGAGCTACTATGATCAGAAGCATCGTGAGGTCAGCTTTGAACCCGGTGATTCCGTATACCTCCGAGTATCTCCTATGAGGGGTCTGCAACGGTTCAAAATTAAGGGGAAGCTAGCCCCAAGATTTATTGGACCATTTTGTGTAAAGGCACGAAGAGGCACGGTAGCCTACCAACTAGACCTACCCAAGGAGCTGTCAGACGTCCATGACGTATTCCACGTCTCACAATTGAGAAAATGTGTGAGTAACCCGGAGAAGCATGTATCTCATGAGGGCATTGATGTACAACCAGATCTCACCTACAGAGAGCGGCCGGTAAAGATATTGGAGGAATCTGAAAGGAGGACCCGTCAGAAAACGACAAAAAATTTCAGGGTTCAGTGGAGCAACCACACTGAGGATGAAGCTACATGGGAAAGGGAAGATTTCCTTCCGACAGAATATCCATATCTATTTGAGGATCAGCAGAGATCTCGAGGACGAGATTTTTCCTAAGGGGGTAGGTGTTGTGACACCCAAATTTTTATTTGGATTTTTCAAAAGATTTTATTTGACTTGAGGGAGGTGATTTAAATTTTTCTTCAAAAGAACTCTCCCTTTCAAAATATTTTTTTATGGCAAGAGTTTTATTTGGATTCACCGAAGATCTGTTTTTGGTCTTGGAGGTTCTTACTTTTTATTTGGACCCAAGACAAAATGCTTTTCATTCGGGGAAAATGACTTTTGAAAATCTCTTTGAAAATGCACTATGGCTTTTGGAATAATCCTTTACCACTTTCAACAATTCTCTCTTGCCATGGCCTTAGTGCAAATCCACTCTCCTAACTCTCCCCTCATCTTTGGATCATGTTTTGCATCAAATCCAGCAAGTTGGACCTCCCCCTATGATTATTTCCCATTTAAATCTTATCAAATAAATTTCTGTCTTCTATTCTAGCCCTTAGAGATTTACATAGGGGCTACCATCTCTGCTTTGATTTTTGCCCCCAGACAAATTTCCCTCCCTAGTCCTTTGAACCCTCAACCAAGATCCATGAAGATCCACTGGTCTTCAGTTCAAATTTTTCAAACTACACTTGCTGCAAGTTTGGACCAGATTTGTCAAATTTGGTTTGGTGAAATTCATTCAAATCCTTCTCCAAAAATTCCAAGTAAAATCAGGCAGCCTCTGGGTGCATTGAGTGGTCACCTCACCAAGTCACAGCCCCAGGAAATTTTTTCTCATTGCCAAATCATTCTGTTGAACACCTGCAATGCATTGTCAAAATCAGGTTCAGTAAAGTTCAGAGAACACTTCAGTGCCACTGTCGTTTTCTTCAGAACTTGTTGTCGATCTCGACAGTGCCCCGATGTCGCCTTGCTCCCCGTCCCCTCCCCATTGTTCCTGCACCGCACAAGCGCCTAGACGCTTGCGGACGTCGGCGACGAGCAGGAGGAGGTGCGCTGCCCCGTGACCGACGCCAGCGGCGGCTTTGCGGCCGCTAGAGAGAGGCGCGGCGCAGACGGCGCCACCCAGCGCCGCCCAAGCCACCGGAGCTCGCCGCGTGGCCTTCCACTCCCCAGAACACGCTGCCACTCTCGTCGTGAACCGCAGGGCGCGGAGCGCGCTCTCTGCCACCGTCGTGCCCGTGCGGCCACCCCACCGTGGACCGGCGCCATTACGCCAAGACCAACTCAGTTTAGCAGTGGAACGGCACTAGTAAACCTCACTGATGCTGCCAGGCCACTCAAACCACCTGCTCAACCACTACCTCGCCGTAATCGCTCGCCAGAGATTCTCCGTTCACAGCCACCCCCTCGATCCGCCTATAAATAGAGGCCCCGAGCTTCAACTCGAACCCACACCACCTCTGCACTCCACCTAGAGCACGCCTAGCCACTGGAAGAGCCCCGAGGAGGTCTCCTTCCTCGACTCCGGCCGCCGCGACCCGCCACGGGATCCAGCTCGATTCGCCCCCGTGCGTGCACCTTCGCCTCCCATCTCTTGCCAGTAGCTTCCCTATGCATCCACTCTTCTGACCCGCGCTTCAATTCGAGGTTTGCAGCTCACCACCGGAGTTCCCCACCATCACCCGAACCGCCGTCCGCCGGAGAAAGTGTCGCCGTCGACGTGGTGCTCTCCGTCGGTCGAGTCCACCACCCACCGACGCGGAAGGACACGCTGAAGCTCTTGGTACCCTTCGATCATCCTGACTCGCCGTGGTTCGACGCCGGTGTCCATCGCAGTCTTCGGGTGCCGGCGAGCTTTTTGAACCTGACATGTGGACCCCCATGTCAGCCTCTGTTCTATTCTCCCGCGAACCATTTTCTGTTGACGCCTTCAGGCAAAATACGTCTTCCCTTTTTAGCTGGCGCATTTCTTTCCGAAGCGTTTTTTGTTTTCTCAGTTTAAACCCTGGAACTTTTCTGTTTCATTACAGATGAGTCCCTGGACAGAAACCTTTATAACTTTTTAATAAAAAAGGATTTTTGAGTGATTTCTTTTCTGACAGTCTTAAAATTTTGTCTAGTTTTTTATGGGATTTATTTGGAAAAAATTTGGAGAAATTTTTATGCACGTGTTGGTTTTCACGTTAGTACCCGTTTTCGTTATGCCGTAGGTTCCGGAAGAGCTGACGGAGCCGCGAACTTCGCCGAGCTAGACTCCGACTTCTGCGAACCAGGCAAGCATGTTTGAACCTTTGATATGATAGGTGTTTTACATGTTTGCGTGAAAGTTTGTGCGTGGCATATGAGTGTCGGTGAGGACCTCGTTGCTTGTGAGGCAATTACCCGCATGTCCCAAAGTTGCGATGATCTCTGATGAGAGAAGGCCTAATCATGTGGCGACATGAAGGGCAGCAAGGTGGTACTGTTGTAGCATACCAGCCTTGCGTCATCTGACAATTTCCGACGTTAACGTGGACGGAGTCACGTTATCGTTCTTTTCCCTTCCGTGCCACCACATGTTTCTTTGCCATGATGCGGTTTAGTAAGTTGGTAACCTCTTTCCGTGTACACACCAAACAGAGGGGCCGGGATGATGGTTCCTTGGCCCAGGATTAAAGCCAGTCATCCGGTCAGGGGGCATGGGTGTTTCCGGTTGGGACCGAGAGGGGGGGCACCCCCTTAGAGCGCGCGTATAGAAATTTGATCCCATGCTACGCGAGGTTGTAGCCTCCCCGTCTCAAGGTTTTTCTTGAACGTTGCCGAGGGTGATCCCTGGCTTCGGAATATTGAAAGGGTGTGTACTGGTTAGACGCGTTTCTTCCAAAACACCGTAAACGGAACTAATCCCTGTGACTACTGAAATCCGTTGGCTGTGGTTAAGTACAAACTCTGCAGAGTCAAATCCTTCCAAGTCATCGTATCCATGATCAAGTAGAGTAATCAGTACATCCATATCTATCCTCGTGGAAATATATTCCCGGTGAACAAGCTTAAGTGGTGAACCCAATTTAATTGTTATTCCTGCGGATGGACTAACCTTATTTTTGTTTCGTATTGGTGATAATTTATGTTCTTGAGCTACTGTATTATTAAGCTACAATATAAGCCCTTTATGTGATGTCGCTCAGACGTCCAACTGTGATACGCACTGCCTTTATTTTCTGTTATAAGCCCTTTATGTGATGTCGCTCAGACGTCCGACTGTGGCGTGTTTTTGTTTCTTACTTTCAATATAAGCCCTTTATGTGATGTCGCTCAGACGTCCGACTGTGGCACGCACTGCCTTTATTTTCTGTTATAAGCCCTTTATGTGGTGTCGCCCCGACGCCCGACTGTGGCATTACTATTCCTGCAGTTTCCTCTCGAGGAGTCATTCAGACCCTCGTTTGGCACCAGTATTACTATTTTGAAGTTTCCTCTCGAGGAGTCATTCAGACCCTCATTTGGCACCAGTATTACTATTCTGCAGTTTCCTCCCGAGGAGTCATTCAGACCCCCGTTTGGCACCCAGTATTTATTAACTCTATGTCTGAGCGCACTGGTTAACTTGTTCATATGCTTCATGTTTTCATTTGTTATATCTTATGTCCGAACTGTCTTGCGAGTACTTTCATAGTACTCACCTGGCTTGTTGATTTGGCTAGATGTTGACGAAGGCGATCTCTTGGATGAAGAGTTTGATAGCGCGTCCGACGCCTAGAGGAGTCCCAGTCAGTCCTGCGCGATCCCGGATATTGGTCACTTGTATTATATACGCTTCCGTCACCTGCAATAAGCCTCCTCGAGCCTCACTCCGACGCTCGAAGAGCTGTAGTCTTCAGGAGTCATATCACTCGCTTCGCGGTGATATTTCCACCACCGTATTATCGTGAGTTAGTAGTTATGCCACCCTATCCGCCGTCTTGTTCTATCGGCGTGCATGTAATAAAATTGTTGGGCAGTCTCCGCTCAACCTTGTATTATATTCAGTACTCCTAGTATTTTTCTTCTGTGACCAAGATATTGTCTACCAGTGAGAAGGAATTCTTCCTTACTGGTCCGTAAAAGGGATTGGTCCTCAATAATTATTTTATTGAAAAACCGGTCGTGACAATCTTTCGGCTGCCATGAACCGTAATGGTCCCATTGTGACCCGGCATCTTGAGCTGTAAATACACGTAACACGGCCGTGCCATAAACTTGGCGTAAGCCGGCCACCCAAATAAAGCATGATACGGGCTTCTTATCTTAACCACCTCAAAGGTTAATTTTTCAACCCTGTAGTTGTACTCATCTCCAAAAGCCACTTCCAGCTCAATCTTACCCACTGGATACGCCGCCTTACCAGGCACCACGCCATGGAAAATAGTATTGGACTGGCTGAGATTCTTATCAATCAATCCCATACGACGGAAAGTCTCATAATAGAGGATGTTGATGCTGCTGCCTCCATCCATGAGCACTTTAGTGAATTTATATCCTCCCACCTGAGGGGCCACCACCAGGGACAGGTGACCCGGATTATCAACCCGGGGAGGGTGATCTTCCCTACTCCACACAATAGGCTGCTCAGACCATCTTAAATAGCGTGGAACCGCCGGTTCAACAGCATTCACAGCCCTCTTATGAAGCTTCTGATCTCGCTTGCACAGACTGGTGGTAAACACATGATACTGTCGACCATTGAGCTGCTTTGGATTGGTCTGGTATCCCCCTGCTGCTGTTGATGACCTTGGCCGGACTGCTGATTAAAGCCCCCTTGAACATTCTGAGGATTAGAATTTGAGCCGCCGCCCGGGCCATGAAAGCCGCCGGCGCCTGAGCTGCCGCCCGAGCCATTGTTGCCATTAAAGGCATTGGAATTCTTAAAGGCCTTCATGATTGCGCAATCTTTCCATAAATGAGTAGCTGGCTTCTCCCTACAGCCATGCCTTGGACAAGGCTCATTCAACAACTGCTCAAGCGTCGGGCCTGACCCGCCAGCTCGGGGAGGTGGCCTCCCCTTGCGTCGCTGGTTGTTACCCTGTGAGCTGGCGTTGGCCACAAACTCTATGCTTCCATCAGCCTTTCGCTTGCTACCTCCTTGGTTCGCCGGGTTATGCTGAGGACCCTTGCCATTGCCGTTCTTCTTTCCCTTCCCTGTCCTTTCATCATCCGACGCGGGGTCCTTGGTACTATCAGAGTCGGCATACTTGACGAGAGCCGCCATCAGCGTACCCATATCATTGCAATCACGCTTGAGCCGCCCGAGTTTCATCTTCAGGGGCATGAAACGACAATTCTGCTCCAACATTAAGACTGCAGATCCGGCATCCATCTTATCAGATGAATGTATTATCTCCTTGACCCGGCGAACCCAATGGGTTGTAGACTCACCCTCCTACTGCTTACAGTTAGTCAGATCCACGATGGACATAGACTGCCTACAGGTATCTTTGAAGTTTTGGATGAACCGGGCCTTTAGCTCAGCCCAAGACCCGATAGAATTCGGTGGCAACCCTTTCAACCAAGTGCGGACAGTCCCATCTAACATCATGGTGAAGTACTTGGCCATTGCCGCCTCACTGACCTCCAGCAACTCCATAGCCATCTCGTAACTCTCGATCCATGCTCCGGGTTGCAAATCAGCCGTGTAATTAGGCACCTTCCGAGGCCCTTTGATGTCTTTGGGCAGACGTTCATTACGGAGAGCCGGCACCAGACAAGGGACACCTCCAGTCCTCGTAGGTATACCCACATCGATAGAAGCCGTCGGATAAGCCGGGGGTGGCTGATAAGCCGTCAACTGAGGCACCTGCTCCGCCTCTTGCCGTGCTCTGTCTTGGTCTACCGTGTGAAAGGCTCCGTTATGAGCCGGGCCGTGGCCAGGAAGCAAATCATGGCATCGGACATTGCTTGAGCCGGTCGCTGAGACCATGTGTCTGTTATAACTCGGGCTCCAGCCTGGACGAGGGGTTGAATGAATCCTGTCCCGACTATAAGAATATGCCTCTTGCTGCGCCAGAGCCGTCTGAAGGAGTTCTCTGACCCGGCGGGTTTCAATCGTTGTTGGAGAGTCGCCATCGATTGGGAGAGCCGCCAGGCGCGCCGCCGCGGCGACCATGTTTTCCAACGGGTTGGCATAATGACCCGGTGGTATTGGCACGTATTGAGGCGGGGCAGGGTTCACCCGGGGAGGCCCCATCACTTGAGGTTGAATTGGCGTACCAACCCTGGGCGCTATGATCTCTGGCGGGCTACTAGGCCCTGCACTAGGCGTGTTGAAGAGGTTTCGAGGATCGTAAACCGGTGGGAGTCGAGATTGGGCCTTTTGATGCCTCCTTCTCATGACCTCATGGGACGCGTTTTGATCCATCGTGAGCCGGAATGACTGTGCCTGAATCAGCTGAGTTTGGGCGTCGAGAGCCACTCTCTCTGCAGCCATCCTGATCCCTTCCGCCGCCAGCTCCTCCTTGGCTTTTACTAGATCCAACTTTAACTGTGCCACCTCCACGTCATGCTGAGCTTGATCCGCCGGGGCAACCGTAGCGGTCAACAGGGCCGTCATCTTGTCCGTGAGATCCATCAGCACCTGAGCCGGCGAGGGCACAGGGCTTCCTGACCCGGCGGCGGGATTTTGAACAGGCTATGCGCCGGCCATGAAGATTCCAACCCGGCTCGGCGGCTCAAAGGGGTCCGGAATGCTGTCGCCATCGGAACAACCCCTGAGCCTGCCATCTTGAATTTGATACAACGAGTTTGACTCATCCGTAGCCGACTCGCCGTCAGAGCCGGCGGCCGTCTCATCACCAGATCCCGATCCTTCAGAGAGTCCTCCATGGACACATCCCACGAAAGCATGCTTCAAGGAAGGTAGAGCCCGCGCGGGTCGCGCACGCTGAGCCGTCTCGATGAGATCGGCGCAGAGGTCCGGCTCAGGGCCCGGCTCACCAACCTTGCCAATGAAAACATGGATTCCGCCGAGGGGGACCCGGTACCCGTACTCAATTGAGCCGGCGTCGGGGCCCCAGTTTGCATCGTCGATGTAGATCTTGCCGCGACGAATCTTGGTCATCCAGCCCACAGCGTATCCCTTGAGCCCTTCGAAGTTGCCCTTCAAGAACTAAAATCCACCGTGCGCTGGCCCCACGGTGGGCGCCAACTATCGTGGAATTGTCACGGCAGATGTCCTCGTGCAAGGACTTAGTCGTGGAGCCATCGCAGCTGGGAAGCTTAAAGGGGTTAAGCGGGACAAAGGACACGAGGATTATACTGGTTCGGCCCCTTACAGTGAAGGTAAAAGCCTACGTCCAGTTGAGGTTGTATTGCTTAGGGTTTCGACGACCAGGAGCTAAACCGCCCTGCCTGGTTATCGATTTGATCTTGCTTGTCCCTGAACCGCCGCCGAGTCGTCCCTTTATATAGAGAGGTTGACGCCCAGCGGCTCTCAGAGTCCCGGCCGGCTTATAACAGTGCCTGGATCGGACTCTTAACTACTCTTGCCTTACACTACAAGTCTTGCCATAACGGCGGTTTATAACTACGGGCCTTAAGCCGCCTCCGGGTCTTAAGCCCATTATTGACCCGCCGTCTTCAAGTTTGGTACTGGGCTTCGCGTGATGACCATTATGAGTAACCCGGCCCCTCCTGGGCGGGTGACTCTAATGGTTATATCCTCAACAACAAGGGTCTTTCCAAATACAAGTGCTATCGCATCGATGACAGAGACACTTTATTCTTTGAGGACCGGATTGTGGTTCCTAAAGGTGATCTAAGGAAATTCATTATGAACGAGGCACACAATTCTCTTCTTTCCATTCATCTTGGAAGTACAAAGATGTACCATGACCTCAAGCAGTCGCATTGGTGGACTCGAATGAAGCGAGAAATCGCTCAATTCGTGAATGAATGTGATGTCTGTCGAAGGGTGAAAGCAGAACACCAACGACAAGCGGGTCTCCTCCAACCTCTTGCTATCCCAGAATGGAAGTTTGATCATATCAAAATGGACTTCGTGACTGGATTTCCAAAGTCCAAGCGTGGAAATGATGCTATCTTCGTTGTCATTGACAAGCTTACTAAAGTGGCTCATTTCCTTCCAATCAAAGAATCTATCACAGCAGCTCAGTTGGCAGAGCTATACACCTCCAGGATTGTCTCCTTGCACGGCATTCCACAATTGATTTCTTCAGATCGTGGAAGCATCTTCACTTCTAAGTTCTGCGACTCCTTCCAGAAGGCCATGGGTAGCAACATTCGCTTCAGCACAGCTTTCCATCCTCAAACTGGTGGCCAAGTCGAGCGAGTCAATAAAATTCTTGAAGATATGCTCAGGGCTTGTGTCATTTCTTTTGGCATGAAATGGGAAGATCGCTTCCATATGCCGAATTCTCCTACAACAACAGCTTCCAAGCGAGTTCGGGCAAGGCCCCTTTCAAAATTCTCTATGGCAGAAAGTGCCGTACTCCTCTCAATTGGTCAGAGACTGGTGAACGCCAACTTCTTGGCAATGACTTAATCACAGAGGCTGAAGAAATGTGTAAAGTCATCCGTGAAAATCTCAAAGCCGCGCAATCGCGCCAGAAGAGTTACTATGATAGTAAGCACCGTGATTTGGCTTTCGAGATCGGAGACCATGTCTACCTCCGCGTCTCTCCAATGAAAGGCACTCGTCGCTTCGGTATCAAAGGGAAGCTTGCCCCTAGATACGTGGGTCCTTTCAAGATCATTGGCAAAAGAGGCGACCTCGCCTATCAACTTGAGCTTCCTTCCAACTTCGTGAACGTGCACGATGTGTTCCACGTGTCACAGCTTCGCAAGTGCTTCAAGACTCCTGAGCGCACCATCAACTTCGAAGAGATTGACCTCCAAGAAGATATGTCTTATCATGAGCACCCCGTTGCTATTCTCGAAGAAACTGAGCGCAAGACTCGCAACAAGTCAATCAAATTCCTGAAAGTGAAGGGGTCGCACCATTCCGACCGAGAAGCCACCTGGGAACGCGAGGACCATCTCCGTTCTGAATATCCGGAGTTCTTTTAGTCCTAGATCTCGGGACGAGATCCTCTCGTAGTGGTGGAGTGTTGTAACACCCCAGATGTAACTTTCCATATTTGTAACTCCAACTCTTGCCATTTTCGGCTATGTGTTATGATATTCCCTTTGTGGTCGGGTTTTGTTTTCCGTTTTGCATTTTGCTTTTGTGATGCATCTCATATCATGTCATCATGTGCATCTCATTTGCATACATGTTCATCTCATGCATCCGAGCATTTTCCCCGTTGTTCGTTTTGCAATCCGGCATTCCCACCTCCTCCGGCGCACCCCTCTTGTTTCTTTTCGTGAGCGGGTGTTGAACATTCTCGGAATGGACCGAGGCTTGCCAAGTGGCCTTGGTATACCACCGGTAGACCACCGGTCAAGTTTCGTTCCATTTGGAGGTCGTTTGATGCTCCAACAGTTAACCGGGTAACCGCAAAGTCCTTTTGTGTGTTGCAGCAAAACCCCCCTCCAAACAGCCGAAAACCCCTCTAAGTCTCTTCCATGCTCTAGGTCGTTCGATCACGATTGTGTGGGCGAAAACCGTGCTCCATTTGGAGACTCCTAGCTCCCTCTAGCTATATAAACACCTCTCCCTCCGAAATATTCGCAGATGAAAGCCTAGCCCGTTCCCCTCGCGCCGCCGGACACGTCCGCCGCCGGCCGGACGAAACCCGCCGCCACCCGCAGGCAACCCCAGTGCGCCACGTGGCCGCACCCGCCGCCTGTACGCCGCGGCCC
>NC_057808.1:296690375-296692598 GCF_018294505.1 Triticum aestivum | reverse complement strand
GCGCCCGCCGCCGCCCGTTGTCCGGTCGCCCGCGCCGCCGTCCCCTTCTTCCTCCTCTCCACGCCGGCGACCTCGAGCAGCACGCCGGCGACCTCGAGCAGCACTCCGGCGACCTCGAGCGCCCCGAGCCCCGATCCGATCTGAAATCTCTACGGTTGACTTTTCTTCTCCTCCCCCGAAATTTCTCCAAGTCTCGAGATTTCTTACATAATATGCCTCTGTTCATTGCATCATAACTCTCTACATATACCTCCGTTTCATGCGTGTAATATATCGAAATGTTCTTCTCGTGATGCTCTTCATTGTGTTCCATTATGCCATGTTCATTTGAGTCCATCTTGATGCCCAAATCGCTGGTGCAAGAGTGCTAATTGCTGTTAACTGCTATTACTTCTTATGGGCATGAGCTCTACAGTTGTTTTGATGCATGCCATGCCATCTTTACAGAGGTGTATGCCATGTATTTTTGTGATCTCTGTGGTGGCTAGCACAAGCATGCAAACTAGGCTTCGTGATATTTCTGATTTCAGGGACTTGAATAACCAAGTCTGTGACTGCTATTATTTTGTTGCTATGTATCCATGTGTCTACAGAGAGATACATGCTCCTTTTGGTGATGTTCAGTAAGGATGCTTTGTAGATATAGTTGTGCTCTATCAACTCATACCTTTGTTTGCAATTATGGAGTGCCATAGCATGACTCAATCTTGCTCTACTTTTGCTATAAAATATTTCTGGCAGATTGTTAACATGATGTTCAATTTTGCCAAGCTTATTGTAGTTGATTCATACATGCTATGTACTTGCTCTTGCCATGGATAGCTTCATAAACATGCCATCTTGCTGTAGGTATCCTTTTTTGTCATGCATTGCTTTGTGGTGAGTGCATCAAGCTAACCAAGATGCCTTCATAATGTCTGTTTCTGCCATGCTCTGTGTTCTGCCAAGTCTGAAACCTGTTAACGAAACTTGCTAAGTTTACATGGTTGCCATCATATCTTCTGGTCCTTTTTGGCTTATGGTCAGTAAGGGACGTTTGTCATATGCATTTGTTATATTACTACCATGCCTTGTTTTTCTATGTTAAGTTCCTGTAGCATGTTGATTTCGTGCTCTGAACATTGCTACCTGATGCTGTTTCAGGCATGTCCAGTAATTTCACCAAGTCTGTAAACCTGATATCTTTTGCACTTTTGCCATGCTTGTTTGAGCTTGTTATGTTGTGATCTAGCCGTAGCTCAGTGTTCATATTTTGTCAAGAATCTCCTGTAGATTACTGCCATATGCTTTGTTGCTATGTTGGAGTGCTGTAACATAGTTACTTGATGTACTCTAAGTGCTATCTTGCTGTTAATCGCAGAATCATGTCATTCTTGTTTTGCTTGCCATTTGCAAACCGTGCATCCGTTTCGGGTGATCTTTATATCGATTTCAACCGAAATCATCTTATCTTTCCAGTGGCATGCTTGGTTTGCCAAGTTTCTGCCTTGTTCATCATTTTTCTTCCGGAGCACGCATATGCATCGCATATCATATCTTGCATATCATTCATGTATTGCATCATGTTGCTTGTGCATTTACCGTGATTGATTGTGGTTCCATTGCTTGTGTTCTTGTTTTGGGTAGAGCCGGGAGACGAGTTCGTGAACGAGGAACCTGTTGAGTACGCTTACGAGGATCAAGCTTTCGACAACTCTGAGAACCTTGCAAGCAAGATGACCATACCCTCGAAATAACTTCTATCTTTGCTTTGCTAGTTGTTCGCTCTATTGCCATGCTGCGCTACCTACCACTTGCTAAATTATGCCTCCCATATTGCCATGTCAAGCCTCTAACCATCCTTTTCCTAGCAAACCGTTGTTTGGCTAAGTTACCGCTTTTGCTCAGCCCTTCTTATAGCGTTGCTAGTTGCAGGTGAAGTTGAAGTTGGTTCCATGTTGGAACATGGATATGTTGGGATATCACAATATCTCTTATTTTATTAATGCATCTATATATATTTGGTAAAGGGTGGAAGGCTCGGCCTTATGCCTGGTGTTTTGTTCCACTCTTGCTGCCCTAGTTTCCGTCATACCGGTATTATGTTCCTTGAGTTTGCGTTCCTTACGCGGTTGGGTGATTTATGGGACCCCCTCGACAGTTCGCCTTGAATAAAACTCCTCCAGCAAGGCCCAACCTTGGTTTTACCATTTTCCACCTAAGCCTTTTCCCTTGGGTTTTCGC
>NC_057808.1:296676268-296690066 GCF_018294505.1 Triticum aestivum | reverse complement strand
ACTCGAGGACTGGTTTTACTTGTAGCTTGACTTATCCGGTGTGCCCTGAGAACGAGATATGTGCAGCTCCTATCGGGATTTGTCGGCACATCGGGCGACTTTGCTGGTCTTGTTTTACCATTGTCGAAATGTCTTGTAAACTGGGATTCCGAGACTGATCGGGTCTTTCCGGGAGAAGGTTTATCCTTCGTTGACCGTGAGAGCTTATCATGGGCTAAGTTGGGACACCCCTGCAGGGTATTATCTTTCGAAAGCCGTGCCCGCGGTTATGAGGCAGATGGGAATTTGTTAATGTCCGGTTGTAGAGAACTTGTCACTTGACTTAATTTAAAATACATCAACCGTGTGTGTAGCCGTGATGGTCTCTTCTCGGCGTAGTCCGGGAAGTGAACACGGTTTGAGTTATGCATGAACGAAAGTAGTTTCAGGATCACTTCTTGATCATTTCTAGCTTCGCTCTCATTTGCGTATGTTAGCCACCATATATGCTTAGTGCTTGCTGCAGCTCCACCTCATTACACCATCCTTTCCTATAAGCTTATATAGTCTTGACCTCGCGGGTGTGAGATTGCTGAGTCCTCATGACTCACAGATTCTACCAAAACAGGTGCAGGTGCCGACGATACCAGTGCAGATGACGCAACCGAGCTCAAGTGGGAGTTCGATGAGGAACGTGGTCGTTTCTATGTTTCTTTTCCTGGTGATCACTAGTGGAGCCCAGTTGGGACGATCGGGGATCTAGCATTTGGGGTTATCTTATTTCTCTTTTGGTTTTGACCGTAGTCGGTCTATGTGTGGATTTTGGATGATGTATGAATTATATTTATGTATTGTGTGAAGTGGCGATTGTAAGCCAACTCTCGTTATCCCATTCTTGTTCATTACATGGGATTGTGTGAAGATGACCCTTCTTGCGACAAAACCACAATGCGGTTATGCCTCTAAGTCGTGCCTCGACACGTGGGAGATATAGCCGCATCGTGGGCGTTACATGAGGGCCCCGGCTTGCCCCGGTGGGTTGTGCAAACGTCGAGGCCGATCTTCGCGTGAAACCGACACCAAAAAATCCTATTAATAGAGAAACCATAAAAAATAACCCTAGATCAGAAGTTCCGCCGCAAAAAGCTTTTGTAGCCACGAAAAACCAATCTAGACCCCGTTCCGGCACTCCACCGGAGGGGGAAATCATCACGGTGGCCATCTTCATCATCCCTATGGCCACCATGATGAGGAGGGAGTAGTCCACCCTTGGGGCTGAGGGTTTGTACCAGTGGCTATGTGTTTAATCTCTCTCTCTCTCTCTCTCTCGTGTTCTTGAGATGTCATGATCCTGCGCCTCCCGGAACTGCTCCTGACGCTTCTGCCTCACCATGTCCATGTATTGGGCACGGGCCTCGCCAATGGTGGCAATGCACCGGCGAGGATGGCGCGGAGGAGAGGGTTGGCGCCGGATCATCGACTACCATGTTCTCCATTGGGACGTCGTCGTCCTCCGGCTGCCTGACGGCCAGCCACTCGGCAGCAATGGCTGCCATCTCCTTGTGGTCCATCGTCCGCCCCACCCGAAGAGCACTGGAGTGCGAGAAAGCCATGGTGAGCAGTAGTGGTGTGGACAGGAAAAAGGGAACGGAGGTGGATGACTGCGGCTATGCCCGGCGCAGCAATTTATATAGCAATGGTGGGTGGCGGAGGGACGGACGGGTGGCGCCGGAGTAGCCGCCTCAGCAACTGTCGGTGTCAAAACCGGCAGATCTCGGGTAGGGGGTCCCGAACTGTGCGTCTAAGGATCAAAGGTAATAGGAGGCAGGGGACACAATGTTTACCCAGGTTCGGGCCCTCTCGATGGAGGTAATACCCTACTTCCTGCTTGATTGACTTTTATGAGTATAGGTGTTACAAGAGTTGATCTACCTCGAGATCGTGATGGCTAAACCCTAGATGTCTAGCATGTGTGATTATGATTGCCTCTATGGACTAAACCCTCCGGTCTATATAGATACCGGAGGGGGCTAGGGTTGTACAGAGTCGGTTTATAGAGAAAGGAATCTTCATATCGACACGCCAAGCTTGCCTTCCACGGCAAGGAGAGTCCCATCCGAACACGGGGAAAAGTCTTCCATATTGTATCTTTACGGCCCATCAGTCCGGCCCATGTTGTACAGCCCGAACGCCTGAGGACCTCGTAATCCAGGACTCCCTCAGTAGTCCCTGAACCTGGCTTCAATGACGATATATCCGGCGCGTAGACTGTCTTTGGCATTGCAAGGTGGGTTCCTCCTCCGAACACTTCAAATAAGTTGATTACAAGAACTGTATCCGGATTTGCGCAACGACCACACCATTCCTCCGCTAGGGCACAATACTTAATAAAAAGCATGACATGTCTTTTTGACAATTCCTCGGGCGGGATGTCACATCCAGTTTCTCCATCATTTTGAATCTTTTCTCCCGTTTCGCATTTCAAGACGCAGTCTCCGATGACACGTCTTGTCAAAGCAAAAGATCATGTCCCCTTATTACAGGATTCTCATTAATACGGGTTTGGGTAATCCAACCGTGCCATTCGCACGACCCCTCGGGAATAGGCGAGTTTTAAGGATTGAGGGAGGGGGGCGCTTGATATTCGCAGTCCATATAAGCGGATAGAATCCAACTCTCCCCCCTACGCCTCATTCCCTCGCTGCCTTCCCATCTTGAGCTCCAGCGCCCAAGTTCCAAGCTTTTCTCTCCTCTGCAACTCCTCCGACTATGGCCGTCTTTCAAGGCAAGTGGATGGCCTCCTCCGTCACGGAGGAGAACATCAAGGAGCTGTGGGACACGCGATATCTAACCACGGAAATCAAGCACAGGCTTCCCGATCCGGCGCAGGTCATGCCTACTCCGGAGCCCGATGAAAGGGTGGTGTTCATCCTCCACTTCCTCCGCGGGCTCGGATTCTCCCTCCACCCCTTCATGAGGGGACTCATGTTCTACTACGGGCTAGATTTTCATGATCTGGCCCAAAATTCGTTCCTCCACATCTCGGCGTTTATCGTCGTGTGTGAGGCCTTCCTCCGTGTCCCTCCACATTTCGGCTTATGGCTCAAGATTTTTAACGTGAAGCCGAGGGTGGTCAATGGGCAACACGCGGAGTGTGGCGGTGCCATGGTGAGCAAGCTCCCCAAAGTCAATTGGCCGAAGGGAGTCTTTGTGGACACCATCAAGATATGGCAAAAGGAATGGTTCTATATCACAGAACCCCGCGGCTCCAAGTGTGCAGCCGCTCCAGTTTTTAGATCCGGCCTCTGAGGTAAATTCCAAACCTTCGAACATTAGTAGGTTCATTGCTCCAAAGGAGAAGTATTTGAGTAATCCATTCCCCAACAGGACTGGATCAAGAACGCGGAGCAAATCCGGTGTCCGGCTCTGCTCCCCGAAGACCTAGCCAATCCTCTACTAATGAGGATGCTGGTCCCGACGCCATACCAGGCGCCGGTAAAGAAGGACAAGAAGAAGAAGAAGAAGAAGAAGAAGAAGAAGAAGAAGAAGAAGAAGAAGAAGAAGAAGAAAGAGGAGGGCACTTTGGACGAAGTGTCCGGAGAAGTTGATGCCCAATCTTCTCACAAGGACGAGGAGGAGGAGGAGGAAGAGGAGGAGGGAGAAGAAGACCATCCCCGTAAGGGAAAGGAGAAGGCGGCCTCGGAAGACCTGGAGGCCGAAGCCTCCAAGAGGGACAAAATCACCTTCGCCGATGACTCAGGGTCAGATGCAGAGGCCATCCCGAAGCATCGTCGCCGGGCCAAACCCCAAGCCGACTCGTAAGTAGTCCGGGATTCTACACACTCGCCCAACCTTTATAAATTGTGATGATAACTATAAGTTCTATCTTTTTAGTCCGGCCCATAGTATCCCGCAGCTATCCTCCTCCTCGGGGTATCTGCCGCTGGAGATGATGGAGAGCGAGTCGCCTTCCCCGGCTTCCCCGCCGCCTAGGGCGGACGACCCCGAGGTGTCGTCTCATAGGCCCTCTCCGGGCCTCGAAGAGACGCGAGGGGGTGACTTAGTGGTGCCTGAGGGCAACACCTCAGTTGCCGAAGGACTGAGGGGTAAGGCCCCCATGAGGACCAGCGGCAGGGGCCGCGGTCAATCCGACCCCCAGCTGCATACTACTCCCGAGACTAATATGGCTCCAGAGTCCGATGAGCGACCCCCCATGGGACAGGGGGCGTGGCGACCTTCGCTAATCCGGAGGCGCCGAATACCATGGTGGGCGCACTGCAAAGTGCATCCATCCCGGATGAGCACCGCACCCTAATGGGTACGGTGGCTGAGAAGATTCAGTCCGCCAAGAGCGGACTAAACGAAGCCCTTTCTAGCCTACTGGCAGGCTTCGAGGTACGCAATGTAATAATTTTGGGTTTTGTTTTTATGAGAAATATGCCTGTATATAGATAGTAGCCCCTAAGACTCTGCTCGTTTTTTTTGAAACAAAGCGAGCAGAGGATCAATAACCGGTTGTCAGGTGGTAACATACTTTTATCTTGGTAAACAGGCTTCTTTGCTAGCGGCGACTGCCCAATCGACAGAAGTTTCCGAACTCGAACGGAAACTGGAACGGGCCAATGAGGACCTAGTCCTTGTTAACACGCGGCTCGACCAGGCGCAAGGTATAAGATACATCTTACTGTATGCCTGTTTTATATCCGTGTTTTGTGGGATCTCGAGAGCTAAAATGCGCGTATTTGTACAGATGGCGCCGCCACGGTGGAGACCCTCAGGGGGGAGCTTGCCCAAGAGAAGGAGCAAGCAAGGGTAAGCAAGGCGGCTGCTGATAAAGCGGCTGTGGACTTAACGGCCGAACAGGCCGCTCGGCGCCGTTTTGAGGAACGGGTGACCGAGATGGAGCCAAAGCTTAAGGACACCACCGCCAAGTGCGAATCCTTAGCGAAGGAAAATAAGGAGAAGGAGACCGAACTCGCCAAGGCCCTTCAAGAAGCTTCGGAGGCACGGTCTGAGTCCCGCGCAACGCGTGAGGAAATCCGTCAAGCCGGACAGATAGCGGCTGGTAAGCCCTTTCTTTTAAAGGTTAAATTTGGGGACCGGAAGTATGCCTTACTTAATCGGCTGTGGAGTTCTCCAGACGTCTATGCAGATTTGCCAAAGAGTACTACGGACGCCGCCCAATTCTTCCCGGCCCAGGAAGGGTACGCGACGGAGAAGCTCTTCTGGTCACAGTTTGCAGGGCAGGAGCGTCCCGTACTGCTAAATGACCAGATGGCACAGTGGGCGGAGCTGTAGAAGATGTCCAGCGCGGCCATGAAGGACGTCATAGGCCGGTTGTGGCCGGCGGAAGCTATTCCGGATAGCTACTTCAGCCTTGTGCGGCGTCTCGTCGATGTGCTGCCCTGAATTGACGCTGTTATGAGGTGGTCTTGTATAGAAGGGGCATGAATGGCCTTCGCCCATGTCAAGATGCACTGGGGGAAGATGAAGGCCGAAAAGGTGGCAGTCTAGGGTCCGCCCGAAAGCAAGGACCACCGCACACCAGAGCGCTACTTTGAGGAAGTTCTCGAGGGTGCCCGCCTTGTAGAAGGCCAATGCTCTAAGGATGTAGTGTTCGAATAAACGAGTCCGAACTGTTTGGGAGTTTGGATCATGAACTAAGTCTTTTGTAATATATTTCTTTGTTTATGAAGAGTGTTATCCTCCTGCGTGGCCATTTTTATATCTGAGAGTTCCCAGTCGTCGGCTTCAGCCCCCTAGTAGATACTACTGGGGTGTTCGGAATCGCACGTGACTACACATAACCCAACGTCTTGGTCCATGAAGGAGGTGTCAGTGCGGTGAACCAGGCAATCAGACTATGCGGTTTTATTACTCTCACTTAGTCGTAGGAGTTTGACAATGGGTCTACAAAGTAGCCCCTGGTATGTATGCGGCTATCCTAATTCGGATGCGTTGCAAAGGTGACCGGAGAATGGTCCTTCGTGTAATACGGAAGAAATTGCTAAGCATTTTGATAAGTCGCTGAGTGGTTGACCAGCTCTCGCCGCATCATGACAGTCAGTTTTCGGCTTTCTCTACTGAGGTGCTTAACCGGGTGAACCAGAAACACAATCGCAGTAGTTCTCCCTTTACTACCCTAGCCGATCAGATGGAACGTAAGGTAGCAAACACAGGAGCCGGGCAACCCAACTATTGACCAAAGACATGATTCGGAGCCGATGCATATAATGCCGAGCTCGGGACGCCGAATTGCACTATAAAGCTGTTTCGGACTTTTTGGTTGGCAACGCATGTTTTTCCATATAGAACCCCTGGCAGTTTTGCCGAGGTGTGTACGTGATGCCACTTGAAGGGACGGAATAAATTCATAAGTGAAGACGCTACCAAGGAAGAATTTGCTTCACTAAAATCAGATTGATACGTCAAAACATAGTATAACAGAGGGTACCATAATCACAAATGCTATTTTACATGCCGGGGGTCTTAAGGCTAAAGGGAAAAGCTCTATACAGGTTCTTTGAGTGAAGTTATGGTTTACAAGATCCTTTGCACTTTCCTGCCGCACATTTGCGCCGCTTTCGCCTAAGTAAGAGAGATTCCTTAAGAGGGATGGTCTTCGACTATTTGGACGGAACCGGACTAGGAAAGAGTCCTTGTGAGTCCGTAGGATGAGGAGGTTTTAATTCACCTATGGTAAAAGATGAGAAATAAGTAAAAACGAGGGGGAGACCATATAGGTTCAAACCGTACTATAGGCCTGTCCGTATTTTGCCTCCGCTGATGCCCAAGGTACTTTGAGTGCGTAATTGTGCACGCGTGGTACGAATCTCGCGGAAGTACGTGGCAATCGACGGAGGCAAAACTCCTAATCCGACCCTGGGATTGCCGGGATGCTCGTATAGCGCACTGTCTGACCTTGCGTAATAAAGTCCGGCGGCTTGATAGCCGATGAGGTGTGCGGCTTGACAGGGCCGCTTTGTACTTCGGCCGCGATGGCTGCGGTGTGCTCCTCGGTACGGAGGGAGCGTTCCATGTTTCCGTTGATTGTAATGACACCACGGGGACCGGGCATCTTAAGCTTTAGATAGGCGTAGTGCGGGACCGCGTTAAAGCAGGCAAAAGTAGTTCGCCCGAGCAGTGCGTGATAACCACTTCAGAATGGGACGATATTGAAGATCAAGTCTTCGCTTCGGAAGTTGTCCGGTGAACCAAAGACGACTTCCAACGTGATTGAGCCCATGCAGCGGGCCTCTACACCAGGTATTACTCCTTCAAAGGTAGTTTTAGTGGGCTTGATTCTTGACGGATCGATGCCCATTTTGCGGACATTGTCTTGGTAAAGTAGATTGAGATTGCTGCCTCCGGCCACGAGGACTCGCGTGAGGTGGAATCCTTCGATGATTGGATCGAGGACAAGAGCTACCGAACCTCCGTGATGGATAATGGTTGGGTGGTCCTATCGATCGAAGGTGATTGGAGAAGCCAACCATGGGTTTGATTTTGGGGCAACCGGCTCTAAGGCGTAGACGTCCCATAGTGCGCGCTTGCGTTCCCTCTTAGGGATACGTCTGACATATATCATGTTCACTATCTTCGCCTCAGGGGGAAATTGCTTCTGTCCCCCTATGTTCGGTTGACGAGGCTCTTGGTCATCATCGTCGCCGGGCGACCCTTTCCCCTTGTGTTCGGCGTTGAGTTTGCCGGCCTGCTTAAAGACCCAACAATTTATGTTGGTGTGATTAGCGGGCTTATCGGGGGTGCCATGAATCTGGCAAGGCCGCTCAAGTATTCTATCTAAGCTGGATGGGCCATCTTTGTTTGCCTTGAATGGCTTCTTTCGTTGACCGGGTTTGGAACCGCTGAATCCGGCGTTCACCGCCGTATCCTAGGTTTCTTCGTTGTTGTTGCGATGCTTGTGCTTGTTGCGTCGTGGCTTGCCGTTGCCGTCCCTGGGTTCAGAGGTGCCAGCGTCGCTGGTGCTCTTGCTTCTACGAGCAAGCCAACTATCCTCTCTCGTGCAAAAGTGGGTCATAAGTGCGGTGAGCGCTACCATGGATTTCGGTTTTTCTTGGTCGAGGTGTTGGGCGAGCCACTCGTCTCGGAAGCTATGATTGAAGGGCGCGAGGGCTTCGGTATCTGGACAATCCACAATCTGGTTCTTTTTTATGAGGAACCTAGTCCAGAGCTGTCGGGTTGATTCCCCGGGTTGCTGAATTATGTGACTAAGGTCATCGGCGTCTGGGCCGAACATAGGTGCCTTGGAAGTTGTCTCTAAATGCGTCCTCCAAGTCTTCCCAACTACCAATAGAGTTTTCTAGTAGGCTGTTCAACCAGTGCCATGCTGGCCCCTTGAGTTTTAGGGGGAGATATTTGATGGCATGTAGATCATCACCGCGTGCCATGTGGATGTGGAGAAGAAAATCTTCAATCCATACTGCGGGATCTGTTGTGCCATCGTATGATTCGATGTTGACGGGTTTAAACCCTTCTGAGAACTGGTGGTCCATTACCTCATCGGTGAAGCATAGGGGGTGTGCGGCACCTCTGTATCGGGCAACATCATGGTGCAGTTCGGATGAAGTTCGTATGTGGTTTTCGGCCCGAGCGTGGTTGTGCTTGTCGCGCTAGGCTTGATAGCCGTCCTCACGCACCGGGGCGCACCCCCGCGATCTGTATATTGATCTTGTCTGGCCTGCTCTATTTTCCAAGTCTTGTCGTAGGTCATATGTGTATCCCCGAGCTGTTGTTTCTCTGCTTTTACTGTGAGGTGGCGCGAGCTGGTCTTCGGCTTGAGTTGTCGTTCTGTCTCGGCCACGTGGTGGTCGGTCAGGTCCGTTAGCCGCGCTACGCACGGGTGGTACGGGCTCCGGCGCCTCGTCGTCGAATCGGGGTAGCAGCTTACGCTTTGGGTAACTCTTTGTTGGGCGCTCAAGGCCGTATTCTTCGGCTGCCAGGACATTGCTCCGTCTGTCGTTGAGCAAATCTTGGTCAGCTTGAAGCTGTTGCTGCTTCTTTTTTACACTTCTTGCCGTGGCTATAAGCCAGCGCTTAAAGCGCTCTTGTTCGAGGGGTTCCTCTGGCACGATAAGATCCTGATCGCCGAGGCTCACATCGTCCTTGGAGAGTGGTAGATAGTTACTATCCTCTGAGTCTTCGTTGCCTGCTTGTTCGTCGGGGCCAAATTGCCCGTCCTCCCGATCGTCCTGTTCGGATGTTGGTTTGATGGAGTCTTCTTGGTCTTCGGCATTCTTGGAGTATCATTGTCTCCGGCGTCCGTATGGCTGTCTTTTTCACGACGCAATTTAGAGCGGCGCCGCTGACGTCGACGCTTCGGTGGTATCTCAGGAGGTTCATCCTCGACTGGGTCCTGCTCATCATCACCGTTGCCTTCTTTAGGTGTGTCCACCATGTATACGTCATATGAGGAGGTGACCGTCCAGCGTCCAGTGAGCGCCGGGTTTCGGGCCTGCTCCTCTCCGGCATCGTCGTCCATACTGTCGATGTCTTCGTAGGCGTAGTCGAGCATGTCGGTTAGATCCTCGACAGTGGCTATAAAGTGGGTGGTGGGTGGGAAGTAAAGTTCCCTATTTCCAGCCCCTAGTCCGGGCTGGGCGCAATTAGGAAGCGGCTCCTCTGTAATGGCGAGGGACCGCATTAAGTCCAGAGCCTCGATTAAGAGCGAGGTTTGTGCGGGGACCGGAGTTCCCTGGCCGAGCCCGCATCACGCGGGCTACGAGGGTTCAGGGCTAGTGTTTGGAAAAGAGTCCGGCTTTATGATGAGTGTTGGTGACACTATTCCCTCCGGTTCTCCCATGTTTAGCTCTGCAACCGCAGAGAGTCCGGCGGGCTCTAGTCTCCCCTCTTCGGACCTGATGACACGCTCCGGATTTAAGGCCGGAGCGGTGGTTGGAGCCGCGAACCCTTGGAAGATCAAGTCTCCTTGGATATCAGTGACATAATTCAGATTTCTGAAACTGATCTGATGACCAGGAGTGTGGCTGTCGATCTGCTCCAGGCAGCCAACGGAGTTGGCACGCAGTGCGAAGCCACCGAATACGAAGATCTGGCCGAGGAGAAAAACCTCGTTCCCGGCAGCACTATTGTAGATGATCAATGGAGCCATCGAGCCTTTCGACGACGGCACAGTGGAACTCTCAATGAAAGCACCAATGTCGGTGTCAAAACCGGCAGATCTCGGGCAGGGGGGGTCCCAAATTGTGCATCTAAGGATCGAAGGTAACAGGAGGCAGGGGACACAATGTTTACCCAGGTTCGGGCCCTCTCGATGGAGGTAATACCCTACTTCCTGCTTGATTGACTTTTATGAGTATAGGGTTACAAGAGTTGATCTACCTCGAGATCGTGATGGCTAAACCCTAGATGTCTAGGATGTGTGTATTATGATTGCCTCTATGGACTATACCCTCCAGTTTATATAGACACCGGAGGGGGCTAGGGTTGTACAGAGTCAGTTTACAAAGAAAGGAATCTTCATATCCGCACGCCAAGCTTGCCTTCCACGCCAAGGAGAGTCCCATTCGGACACGGGGAAAAGTCTTCTGTCTTGTATCTTCACGGCCCATCAGTCCGTCCCATGTTGTATAGCCCGGACGCCCGAGGACCCCGTAATCCAGGACTCCCTCAGCAACCGCGTATCATTAATGTGGGCGGCAGACGGACAGACGGACATCACTTGTGTCGTTTGAACGCAGAGCAATCGTCTGCACAGGGAAGCGGCGCTGGTGGCGCTGACCGTTTCGGGCGGAAAGCACGCGCAGGCGAGGGAGGCGGTGTGGGTGGGCCAGGGCAGTCAGACTCGTGCTTGGCAGCGGGTCGGTCCAGCAACCGGACATGCTGGCTCGCCAGCAAGCTCGCCAAGCTGAGCAACGACAATCAGACGATGGATGTAGCTTCCGACCAGGAGCCGGCGCCACTGTCCAAGCCGGTTCATGCCTTGTTCACCATAGAGCAGGTGCGGCCGCACTTCGACGCCCTAATCGCGGAAGAGCTACCAGCGCAGGAGGAGCTGTGCTGCAACCTCCGTCTCCTCAACGAGCACCGGCGAACAAGCGAACGACAATGCCATCGCGGACATGTGGTGCTATGATCTTCGCTTCCTGAATGAGCAGCGGGCGCTGTATAGCACCATTCTTTAGGGCCCGCGAGGCCCTCTACGACGTCCTTCGGGTTGTTGCGCTTGCTGTGGCCCCGCCGTCTCGCGTTGTCAACATGGTCATCGGACATGAGGAATGAGGAGATGACTTTACTTGGAGAAGATGACTATGGGGACCCACCAGGGCCATAGTCGCACGTACGCAAGTGCCTCCTTATTATATACAACTATATTTTTTTTTCTTCCTCCTGGTTTCCTGACATCACGGTCCCACACTATTGCCAACCTATGTAGTCAAGAAATGAGAGAATTGCACAAGGAGCGGCCGACAGCTGGGACCAAGCAGATCGAGCAGTATTTGTGTTTTTGAGTTTTTCTTGAGCGATGTTTTTGTTGTTGTTCAGAGAGAGCGGGGTATTAACTGGGCGGGCTGTGGCCCATCTAGCCCAGGACAGATATCCAGCCCAGATATTAATTTTTTTCAAGCCAAAAATGGCAAGCCCAGCTATTTTTTTGAGGAATACCCACTCAAGGTCAACTTGTTATTCTCCGCCCCGCTGGGCTGCGAATCTTTCCCAGGAGGGATGCATTAGGCTTAACAAGAAAATGGGCTTTAATAAATAATAAATGGGATGTAATTATGAAAACTGGGCACTAACTATAAAAAATGCACCAAACACGTAGTTAGTTTTAAAAAATATTATTTTTGGATTTTCAAAATTTTAATTTCGTTAATTCTTGCGTGCAATATTTCGTTAGATTTTTACGTAATACAAATTTATTTTGAAATTATTTTGATCTGACTAGAAATTTCGGGATAAAAATATTTCGGATCCCATTAAAATGTGGGAAATTTTATTGAATTCTGTTTTGAGCGGTTGGTTGAAATTATTAATCGTTGACCTAGCTAGAAAATGGGTTGTACTTTTAACAAACTGTAAATGGGATGTAGTAAATTCGATTAGAATTCAAAAATGGGTTGTACATTCTTACAAATCGCTAATGGGCTATATGTTCTCTGCCACACACTTGTGGGCCTACAAAGTTGACGCGTCCCCTAAAAAACTAAGTTGACGCGTATGCAAGGCTTTGTCAACTTATAGTCATTACACGGTTCTAGCAGCTGTGGCCATTGGATGTCCATCCAACGGATGTCGTGCTTCTTCTTCAGTCTCGGATATTCTTCCTTCAGCCGCCCAAAAAATAATTCCTCCCCCTGACGTCTGGGGCGCACCATTTTGGAGGCTGACCTGTGGGCCTACTAGGTTGACGCGTACCATGGGCTTTGTCAGTTTAGTCAATATAAACGATTCTAGATGCAGTGACCGTACGATGTCCATCCAACAGCCGTCGTGCTTCTTCAACCTTTGGTTTCTTGCTCCAGCCGACCAAACCAGCGCCGGCCGTGCCACCTGCTCCTGCCTCCCGTGTCCGACTATGCTGCCACCGCTGGCCATGCCATCCCTCTATACTCACCCACACCTCCTGCTATTCTCCGGAGATATCAGCCTCACACCGCAGCTGAAGCAGTCAACCCACGTACTCCCCACCGCGTGGGCATCACTGCCGCGTCTTCCCCGCCTCCGCGTCGTTCCCTTCCTAGGCCTCGCCAACGTCCACCGCCTTGGTGCTCCCGACGCAGTGGGGTCAACATGGTCAATGGAGGACAGCCATCGGAAGAGGACTTTAGGCGATGAGGCTGACAGCTGGACCCACCAGCTACATCTTTGAACACAAGGAAGTGCCTCCTTATTACTCGCAAAATAAAAACGATTCCTCCCCTTGACAGCTGGGACCGAGCAGCTACATCTTCTCACGCAAGGAAGTGCGTCCTTATTCTCCCTGACTGCTGGGACCCACCTAGTCAAAGCGTACGTAGCATTGTCTATCTAGTCGCGAACGTGTACGTACATACTGGTCGATCGGTCTCTCTGCAAGTATGAACCGTGGCCGAGTAAGTAGCAGCACGTGTTGTTGTAGAGCACCCGACATAGCAGTTCACGCAGTCCTGTCTAAGTCATGTACACGTACATACAGCCACAGGGCAAAAAATACGGCCACGTACATACATACGGGCGGGGTCTCGAGTGTGTACTCACGCATATATATACGGACGGCCAGGGCTTGTGTACATGCAGAGGCAACGGATGGCAGCAACGGCGTCCTGTTCATCCGGCAGCGATCCGGCTGGTCGGAACGGAGAAACAGCGTCCTGTTCATCGAGAGGCAACCGACTGGGTCGGAATGCATCGTGTTCATCGGGAGCCAACCGGCTTGGACGGAACAGCCGATCGAAATGAGGCCTAGCGTACTGCATAACGGATGAAACGGCCTTGTGTTCGACCAGCCACGGTCGAAACGGGATCCTGTTCATCGGGAGGTGTCTGGCATACCGCAAAACGGAGGAAACAGACTTCCCTTGGACCTCCTACGGTCGAAACGGGGTCCTATTGATCGGGAGGGGTGTGGCATACCGCAAAAGGAGCAAACGGACTTGTGTTGGAGCGCTACGGTCGAAACGGGGGTCCTGTTCATCGGGAGGGGTGTGGCGTACCGCAAAACGAGACTCCATGGGATACTATTCATCTCCACCGTCGACTGCCTCCGCGGGCTATTGTTCATCCACTCTCGACCTCCTCCAGCCTCCACCTGCGACTGTTCATCCACGGCGTCTCCCCTCCTGCCTCCACCAGCACTGTT